>NW_022631032.1:14204818-14359247 GCF_010015895.1 Lontra canadensis | reverse complement strand
GGGCTAGACTCGAGGTGGGTACAGCCTTGTTTTTCTTGGCCTCCACACTTTACTCCCCGTTTCTCTACCCAGATCCCTTTTCAACAGCCCCTTTTCTTTCTGACCTTAATTCCTTGAGCCAGGTCCCTACAAATTCTTGCTATGGCAAATAGTGCCTACTAACTGCACAACAAGCTGTCTCCCACCCCAACCAGGTGAGAGGGGGAACAGCACAAAGGGAAAAATGAAACCAAACTATAGATGTGATGTGGGTCCATTGCTCCTTTTTTAGGAGACTCATGAATATTCATAATTCATGACCTGAGACACCACAGCATCCCCTTTCCTCACTTCAGAGGTGAGGATCCAGATCCAGGGAGGGCAGCTGATGTCCTGAAGTCACACAGCTGGCTGGCCGCACCGTCGCTCAGCCCTCCTGGCTCTCGGGTCAGGCACCTTTTCTCCACATTGGGTAGTCGTTCCTCCTCCGTTCTGTTTCCAAAGTGAGAGCTCTGTGGCCCAGCAGTTTACAGCCTTGCTTCTGTCCCAACACTTCTGGAGCATACCCCACATTGCAGTGATTATTTCTTTGGGGAAGCGGGCAGGGCCGGGGGTGGGGGGGACGGGACATTGTAAATAACAGAAAAAAATCTACGTAGTGTGAAAAAGAAAAAAATCCTGGCCATTATTACTCACCCTTCACCCTCTTGAGAATCATTACCAGCCCAACAGTAATTCAAACATTAATTCTGAACAGATTCATTAGTGTTTTTTTAATAGAGTAATCTTAAAGCTACATCTCAGAGAAAACAGACAGTACTTGTTTTCATTTGGCTAATGCTGCTGGGGCCTCTTGCAGAAAGGCAGAGCTCAGAAAATATTTGCAGAATGAGTGAATTCCTCTGATCATCAACAGAGATCAGAACTGACAGCCAGAAGTCCTCCAATAAATAGTTTTGTCAGTTGCTGTCATGCCCTTAGGGGCTGACATTTGCCCATCCTGAGCACCTCTTGTCGGTTTCTTGGCAGCGAAGCATTAATGTAAAATGGCTTAGCACACTCTTTTCAAACCTTTTGCAGAGAGCATACAGACACGTATTTAATTACCTTTCAGGCTGGGGAGGCTGAAAATTAATTGACATGATTAATTTATGTCTTTGTTTAGGTTTCCCCAGAAACTGACTTTGTCTGAGACAAATATTAAAGAGGAAATGGTTTATCTGGAAGCTGGGGGAGGGAGTGAACCAAAATACCAGTAGGGAAGAAGCAGAGAAGGGAACCAACAAAGAACTCATTATCCAACCAGCACCCACTGGGGGGAGACCGGACTCTGCACCCACAGGGTTTCTGGGTAACAGTACAGAACTTAAGAGAGGGGAAAGGCGAGGAAGCTGGGGTAGTAATACCATCCCCATCAGACATCTGTGGTCTGCTAGCAGAGTGACCTTTCAAAGACTTCAGAGAAGGTTCTCCCAGCCAAAGAAGGGTAAAATCTGGCAGTGGAACAGAAGGGTGGGGAGAACCACATGTTCTGGAATAAAGGTTCCTGAGGGATAAAGGTGGATGCCATCAGCATCTGCTCCCAAGTTACCTGCTAACTCCTCTTATTTTTAAGTCATTAAAAGCTTATAAAGAGATTCGGGCTAGGTTCTCTCCAGCCTCGGTCATGGATGTCAGGAACTTTGGTGGTCCAGCTTTCAGAGCTTCTCAGTTCTATAACTCCATGTTTGAGGGAGGGTCAGTTTGGTCCAGAGAATTTCTGGAAGGTCTTCCAAGTCGGCCCTCCCTTGTCTGCCTGTTGTGGTTACCCAGCCCTGGGTATTTGGGGATGCTTGGGGAACCACAGACAACATGTCATCCCACTCTCCAGACGTCCTGGCTACCCATGGGATACATTCCCCACAGACCCTAAACAGGCCACCTGGGGGAATATGGAAGAACCCCTATCATTCAGCTTTTTCCTAGCATGCCTATGTTAAGATGCTTCCATTCTGTAGCAGGCAACTTGCATTCTTAACCTCCTCCCTGGGATCTTCCTCCCGGGGAAGGGCTCCATACCGTCACTCCTGGAAGCCTCATCTCTGTCCCTATTCACTGCAGTGGGAGGGTGTGTACAATAACCAAAGGCTTATTCAATTGCCAGCATTAGCTGGCGTGGTGGAGTAAGAAGTGCCAACAAAAGAGAACTCAGCTTCCTTTCAATACCCCCGGGGGCCTGGAACCTCACAGCAAATGCGCTCATGCCATCTCTTCTGACAGTGGTCTGCGCTTGCCTCGGATCAGTTCAAGGCATTTGTGGTCAGGAACTTTATGGGAGCTATAATGACCATGCCTTAAACAGCCCCAATGACACATCATGGAGACAGTTAAGAATGAAGAGAGGTGATCAGATGGAGATGAGTTGTGAGGTTTCTGGTTATTGATAGTCTTAGAGCTGGATGAGACATTAGCCACTGACTAGAGCTGAGCAATTTCTGTGAGGATGGGACTGTCATGGGTCTGCGCAGTTATCTAGTATGACAGCCACTGGCCACATGTGCTCTTGAGCACTGGGAATGTGTCTGATCCAACTGAGAAACTGAGTTCTTAATTTTATTTAGTGTTTACTAATCTTTATTTAAATAGCTATGTGTGGCTAGTGGCTACCATATTGGAAAACGCAGGTCTAGATCTGTCCATGAGCAGACTAGGAACCTTGGATAACATGTCTCCATATCATCCACATTCACAAACAATAATTATATAGGCTGTCAGAGCAATGCCCACTCTTTGCTTGCTTGTACCAAGAAGTGTGAATATTTTCTAGAATATATGAAATTGTATGGAATGGGTTTCTGCTAGTCAACTGAGGTCACTGGCTCTAGATGACAAGATGGCCTGATGTGATATCCCCATGAGAGCCAACAGGGAGAGTTCCTTTCAAGGAGAACAGAAAGAGCAGAACCCCTAAAAGCATCTATAATCTAGGGGGTCCCTGTGCGTTCATGAGTCAGCTATAATCCCTGATGTCTCTTCAGTGAAATAAGCCATGGTCTATTCAGGCGTGCTTATTGCAAGCACCGAAGGGAGTCATCTAGCCTTTCTACACCTCCTAGTATGTCACAGGGAGACCTTGGCAAAGGGCCCTAGCCCACTTTCATTTCATTTTTTATTTACTTGGATTTTATGTAAGCATTATTAATCTGTAATACCCTCACTTGTTTCAAAGTTCAAAATGTACAAAATGACATACAATGAAAAATGACATCCAACCCCTGTCCCAGCCACCCCAGTTCTTTTCTAAAGGGCTGATCAAGGTTATCCTTTTACTATGAGTCTTTTCAGAGATACTTTATGCACATATAAGGACATATGTGTAAATTCTCTCTCTCTCTCTCTCTCTCTCTCTCTCATTACACAAATAATGGTATACAGAACATACTGCTTTTTAGATGCATAATATTAAACCACAGTGGGCAGCAAATTATAGCCCACAAGCGAAATCTCAGCCTCTGCCTGCTTTTTTGCAAGTAAGTTTTATTGGAACACAGCTATGCTCATTCACTTACGTATTGTCTAGGGCTGCATTTGCATACACCAGCAGAGCGGAATAGTGGCAGTGGAGGCCATATGGTCTGCTAGGCCTAAAATATTCACTATCTGGCCCTCAACAGAAAAAACTGTTCTAGCAATGGGTATCCCAGGACTTATTTTAATGCCCTGCTGATTGATGTTTAGGTGGATTCCAATCTTTTGCTTTTATACATTAGACTAGTCACTAACTGCATATGTCCTCTACTTCCCAATATAGAAAAATATCTGCTGGATAAATTCCTAAATGTGGAATTTCTGGGTCAAAAATTATGCACACTAGCAATTTTTATAAATATTGTCAAATTACTCTCGATGAAGATTGTAACAATTTACTTTCCCATCAGAAGTGTTTGACAGTGCCCATTTTCCCATATCCTCACCAATACTGAGTTCTCATACCCTGTGGTCCTTGTCAATAGTAGAGATAAAACACAGTTTTTCAGTGCAGTTTTATTTTGCATTTCTCGTATTATAAGGAAGGTGGAACATCTTTTTTACATGCTGAATTCCGGCCATATTTGCTCTTGTTTATACTATCGGATCATATCCTTTGCCCATTTTTATTAGGTCTTGGACTTTTTACTACTGGTTTGTAGTGACTCTTTGTACACTAGAGAAATTGGTCCTCTCCCTGCAGTAAGTTGTACGTATGTCCCCAGCTTATCAATTGTCTTTCTATTTAAGTTATGGTAGTTCCAGGTGGCTTTCAAAAGATACTGTTAGCCAGTAGGGCAGGGTTGCTATAGGAGCTAGGAGGCCGGGGTTTGGTTCCTGTCACTGTGTGTTACAGCAGCGTAGCCAAGCTGGTCAGAGCTGGGGGACAGAGTAAGGGGAATCAGTAGTAGTTAAAAGGGAAACTAAAGAGATTGTCTCATTGAGGTAAGCCCTGCCTATCTTTCACCTGTTCTTTACCCAGTACAACATGAGTATTGTAGAGGCCACACCCAGACCCTCAGCTTCCATGTTGTTTCTCCAACCCCACAACTGGTCGACAACCAACATTTGAGTGACGGTCTATATTGGGGATCACCCAACACTGTAACCTCCACATGCTACCAAGAAATCTTTACTCACTCACTCATGCAGACTCAATTTGCCAAGCAAATATTTGACAAACGTCAAAAAAAAGCAGGCGCCAGGCCCTGTGCATGGGGCTGTGGGCACATAGTCCCTGGCCTGTCCCTGGCCACCCAGTTCTTCAGTCTCAAAGCTATCGTAGGTATTTCTCAATGGTAGCTCTTTCCCATGAAAAGAGTAGGGACCTTACTTCTAAAATAAGAGACTTGCAAATATAAAATAACCTAAATCCCTGAGAAATTAAAGTAGTAGTGTTTGCATTCAATGCTTACTGGTCTTTGAGAAGAGACAGAGCAGAGGAGACCCTTCTTTGGGATGGAATGACCTCCATGAACCAGAAGAAAAATACTATCATTAAATTTCTCCAATAATTACTTTAAGAAGAAAAACATATTTTTCTCTTCGGAATTCCACTCACTGCTGAGCCTCTCCTGCTGCCTTCATCAGTGGAGTACCCTTCCTTATGACCGAGGGGCAGCAAGTCCACAAAGCCGGGTGTCCCTCGCTGTGTCCTTGGGCAGCTTCCACTGAGGCTGGGAATCGGTCCCCTAGTCTTTCATGAGTAGCTTCAATAGCCAGGCAATTCCTGTGTCAAACAATTCAAGGAGACACTTGGCTTAGCCTAGCCAGGCCAGCCCTCCTGCCAACACCAAAGTTCCATTGAGTGAGACACATACTTCTTTTTAGCTCCTGTAAGGAGAGTTCCTGTCTCAGGTGAAGACTGGATGGCATCTGGCCTTCAGCCAAGTAAATCCTACGTCTGGCTGGAGTAGGTCAGGGTTGTGGATGCTGCTTGTCTAAAACTATCCTTAGCTAAGTAACATTTATATAATCCCATGGTCATTATAATACTGATAAGCTAATCCTCTTAATTAAAAGGAGGTGTGATTTCATTCCATTGACGGGGAACCCTCCCTTTCTACAGTCCCTCGAGTGTGCCTAGGACACCCTGTAGACCTTTAGTAAATGTGTTGGGAGTGCCCAAGGTGTAAAACATCATGTTAGGTCCCCAGTGCAGACAGAGGCATCAGTAAGAAGTTGTCCTTACAAACAAGCTTACTACAATCTAGTGCGAGGTTGGCTGAGGGCAGGTGGCAGACAACAGATAGAAAGACCATTCTTCTACAAGGCAGAATACCACGTGCTTGCAAGCAGAGTCAACAGAGTATTTAGTAAGCCTGTACCAAGTGCCCAGACCATGCCCTAAGCACCTGACAGGCCGTCCTCATTTCATCTTCCCACAGAGTTAGGTATTGTGATCTTCTCCATTTCACAGAGGAAGGAACTAAGGCACAGAGAGGTTAGTCACTTCCCCGAGAATACAGGGTTCCAGAGTGGTGGAACTGAGATTCAGACCACACGTTCTGCCTCCAGAACCATCACTCTGGACTGCTAGGTTGGCCTGGGCAGATCACATGGAGTGCGGGGGAGTCTTGATGCATTGTCTTGTGGAATGTGAGGTTCAGAGGCCTTTGTCTTGAGGGTCCAGAAGGTTATGCCAGACTTTTGTCATGATCTTCCCAAACCATGATTCTGTGCCCTCCCCATGGGATAAGATTCCTCCTTGATATAAGATGGTGAATGCCTGTCTCTGCGAGGAATTCGTTGCTTTCCCTTTCTCCATGAGAGTGAACATCATAAGGTTAGTGTGATCCCATGAGGTCCAAGAGGCTGCAGAGCAAGGCTGTCAGCTATACTCAGCAGCAGAGCAAGGCTCTTGTAAAGCTCTTGTTCACGGGCTGCAAAAACAGAGAGCTCAAACCACTGGCTGAAATCCACACAGCAACTGCTGGAGAAAGGCAGAGTACACAGTTCAACCTCTCAGCACCCATCTTGGATACGTGTTCTGCTAGGAACACACCTGCGTAGCAGAGGGGTGGGTTTGGAGATGGCCCTTTTCCCCCCTCCACGTGGAGACTCTCAAATATTTCCTTCTGCCTTACTCCCAAGCATACTGTCCTTCTTCTTTCCCATCCACTTTCACGTGCACTAATGTGTACATTTAATTTAAATTTTTTTAATTTGCAATTTTTTACCATGTTTCCAAGTGTCTATGTGCTCTCCTGTCCCAGAAATATAGATGGAGTGCAAAGGCGCAGGCTGGCCCCCTGCACAACAAAGCCAAGATTTCAAGTGGGTTTGAAAGTCTGGGGACCAGCATATTTTAATCTCATTACACATCCTAGCAACTGCACTCAGCAACAAAATACAGTCCTACCTTCCTAGACTCAGGTCTAGAATGGCATACCTGCTATTTGGTCTGCGAGGAGAAATCTTGAAGGCATTGGGTGGAAATGGAAACAGAAGTAATTATTAATCAGAAAGCATAACTCTAAAAAGCCATTGGAGAAGGACAAGTAATACTTTTAGGTGAGTTAAAGCAGCAGACTGTACCCAGATGGAGGGCAAGTACCATTCATAAGCTGATTTGAGAAGGTATTGGGCATGATATAAAATGACACTGAATCCCATAGTGATCAAATTCATTTTTTTCTCTTTCAATCTTAATTAAACTGTATTAGAAAGTTCTCATTGGGTGCTGGTAGGTCATCAACACTTCTCTTATACTTATCCATCTCACCTTTCAACAAAGAGAAAGCAGGCTTTGGGACTCAGCTGCATGGTGGGCAACATTTGCTCAAATACAATAACATTGGTTTATTTTAATGTCATTAACTTTTCAGCTATTTTTTGTCTATGACCAACAGTTTTACAGTTTTATCTGTTTCCTTAGCAATCTAGAACTTTGTTCCCATGGACCAGGCATCACATGGGAGTTTTAAATGCAGATTCCTGGGCCCATTCAGATCTCCTGAATCAGAACCTGTATTTTCTTAAGTTCCCTAGATCATCCTGATGCACATAAAATTTGAGATCTTGGGGCACCTGGGTGGCTCAGTGGGTTAAGCTGCTGCCTTCGGCTCAGGTCATGATCCCAGGTTCCTGGGATCGAGTCTCGAATCGGGCTCTCTGCTCAGCAAGGAGCCTGCTTCCCCCCTCTTTCTCTGTCTGCCCCTCTGCCTGCTTGTGATCTCTCTCTCTCTGTCAAATAAATAAAATCTTAAAAAAGATTTCTTTTGAGATCTTATCTACAGCTTCCATTTTAACCACATTTATTTACAAAGGAAACATGAATCAATTTAAATAAAAATTGAGTCGGTATTCAGATATGCGAAAAATCATGCTGCTTGTTGAATGTTTGGGAAACACTCCAATCCAGCAGTCCAGCAATTGTCCCACTCCCCCCAAGATCAGCACTTACCTCTGAATACAGACCTCTCATTGTCTGGGTTGATAAGAGGGCAGATCACCTGCAGGACTGTGGTGATGGCCTTGACCAGCAGATTTACCCCAGACCCACCTGCCTAAGCTTTGAAATTTGCCTTCAGTGAGACTGGACTTCCGCTCATGCCCGCTTCTGACCCAGGGTGTGCTGGTAATGTTTCATATCTACTCTCCAAGGACAAATGTAAGCATTTGTGTTTATGTGCCAGTCAGATTCACAATATCATATCAAGGTAACATAGGAGTTTCCGATGATGTGTTCTTTATATAATTTTAGAGATAACCTAAATTTTAGAATAAAATACATACTTTGCTTTTCCATTTGCTACCTACACCTTGAGTGTGACTGACTAGCTATCTCTTGCAAAATCTGCCAACTGTTTTTATAATTCTGTCATCGACAATGTCCAAAATCAGATTACAAAATATGCTCAATTATTAATATCCGATTAAGCAAAAAGTCACTCGCATCAATGATAAATGAGAATAGATCCAATATGAATTTTGGTTGCTATTTCCATTGACCTTAATAAGTCCTTTCATCAATGACATTAGTTATTTCTTTGCAAATCAGTAATAGTTTATAAATATTGGAAAGATATTACCTCTAATTTTTTTGCTATTCATAATGTGACAGCTATAGACATGACCCATTTTAAGTTTAATCTGCATTATTAACATTTTCTGCATCCCTTTCTTAAGTCTAGACAGTCAGAGAAACAATTCAAACCCTGATTTGTAGTGTTTGCCAATTTCCATGAGGTAAGAAAAACTCACCACAGCTGATTTCAAACTCCTAACTTGATGTAAATAAGCACAGAGTTTGGAAGAGATGCACAGACACTCACCATTAAATGTTATGCCTACCCCACAGGTACCGTCAATATAAATAACTTCGATATAGCACAGATAATGATAAAATGTAAATAAATTAGCAAGTGATGTGTTTGGAGTATTACCATTTTAATATATATTAATTGTAAGTGGATATAATTTAATTTTTAATGATGGCTGTGTTTACCAAGCAGCTTACAGACTTCCTGAAAATTTAACCCTCGGCTCTCGTGAGCTGTCAGGCGTGGGCTCCAGCTGCCGGCTGCCGGCTGCTCCTGGCTGTTCTAACCACCTGCAGCTTCCAGCTGCATCTGTCTGCCAGAACCCCGCCTGCCCACTCACACAGCCCACCTGGCCAAGTCCCAACCCCAAAGACAGGGAGAGAAATGGGGTGACCCATCACAGCAAGACTTGACAGACCACGAGGATGTTTTAGAGGGGTCCGCCTTCACTTTAGGGAAGACGGCTCTACTTTGGGAGCTCTTTTTTTCTTTAAGATTTTATTCATTTATTTGATGAAGAAAGAGACAGCAAGAGAGGGAATACAAGCAGGGTAAGTGGGAGGAGAAGCAGTTTTCCCACTGAGCAGGGAACCCGACGCGGGGCTCAATCCCAGGATGCTGGGATCATGACCTGACCCGAAGGCAGATGCTTAACGACTGAGCCACCCAGGTGCCCCCACTTTTGGGGCTCTTGATGAATTGGTGGAAATGAATTGGTGGAAGCAGTGGCTTTCAAAACTGGTTGAGAGTACAGCTCTGGCATGGGCCGCAGCATCTCACAGACCATGCGATCTTGAGAAAATAACTCAGTCTCTCTCTGCCTCGGTTTCCTCATGTAAAATAGGAATAACAATGACACTTGCTTCATAGGTCATGAAGATTAGCTGAAATAATGGACTTAAGCAGTTAATGGAGTGCTTGGCACAGAATAAGTGCTTAGCGCCTGTTAGTTATCATTAGTAGTACCCAACCTAGAGTGGTTACAAACTCATTTTTGGCTGATACTACTTGTTACATATAGAAAAGTATATGCAGTCACTATTTGCATGCTTTTAAGGTTCTACAAGTTTCCATATGTTCTACAAGTTTCCACTGTTGAAAGTGTCATAGTGTCTCCTCTCATTGTCATTTGCATTCTGTGGGGAGGGACTAGGGCTCAGAGAGGCTGAATGATGGTCCATGGACACACAGCCATGGGCTGACCAGTCCGAGCTGGGCCCACAGCTTCCATTCACCTATAGCTGATCCCAGACCTTTAATGGATGTTTTTGTTAAGCTCTGTCCAGCCCTCACACAGGAAGAACTACACCTGAGATGAGCCCTTTGACCCCAGTTTTCTTAGTCAGTTTGACTGGACTATTTTTGCATAACCCTGTAAATAAGCATTCATATGTAGTAAAAATGGTCAATCCAGAACAGGTTTTTTCTCCCATATCACTGACTTAGAGACGTGCGTCAGGCTGTACCAAAGATGAATGAAGGTGATCTCTAGTTTTTCCCCTTTCTCCAGCAGAGAGAGAAAGAATGACCTATTCCCCTGAAAGTATGGGAAAGAATCAGACTATGTCCTTGCTGAGGGAGAAACTGCAAAACACAGACCTCCCCCTTGTGTTCACGATTGTGGCCAGACTGGTTTTTACAAGGAAACAGGGACTATCAGATCAAGTTGGATAGTTCCACATTTGAAGAAGGTGTGAGGCAATTGGCACTGCCTGACAGTATTGGGACGGGCTGGGAGTTCTCTGAAAGGCAATTTGTCAACATCCATCAAAATGACAGATGCATACCCTTTGACTCCGCAGTCCCACTTCAGGGATTTACCTCATAGAGATACTCCCACGTGTGGAAAATGAGGGTTGTAGGTAATTCTTTACACCATTGTTTGTAACAGGCAAAGACTGGAAACAATCTAAGTGCTCCTCAATGCAGGGCTTCTAGATAATTCTGTACTTCCAAACAAGGCAATACTCTGGAGCCATTAAAAAGAATGTAATTGATTTATATATATTGGTAGAGAATATTTTCTAGGATATATTAAGTACCAAAGCAAGTAGAGGATGATTATATATATTTACTTATAAATGTATGAAATAATTGGGGGATGGGGTGCCTGGGTGGCTCAGTTGGTTAAGCAACTGCCTTCAGCTCAGGTCATGATCCTGGAGTCTCAGGATCGAGTCATGCGTCGGGCTTCCTGCTCATCGGGGGAGTCTGCTCCACCCTCTGACCACCCCCTTTTGTGCTCTCTCTCTTCAAGAAAGAAAGAAAGAAAAAAAGAAAGAAAGAAAAGAACAGATAGATAGATAGATATAGATATCATATGTGTGTGTGTGTGTGTGTTTGTGTATAATTTCTGGAAAGAGGTATAAGAAACTGGAAGGAGGAGAACTGGGTAATTAAGGCACAGGGACAAAAGGAGACTTTCTCCCATAAATCCTCCAGAAAAAGATTTCGAATTTTATTCTACTTGCATGCACTATATGTTCAAACCCAAAAATGCTTGTATGCAAATCAGGAAGGGTGCCCGTGGAAAAAGAGGGATTTTTCAATCGGCCAGCCGTTTGAGTTAGAGGCTGTGGAATGGGTCCTGGGAAGGGCAGGAGGGAAAGTGGGCTTCGGGCTGTCCACGCACCCCTGCTCACGTGGAGACCTGCCCCTTCCCAGCAACAGGCAGAGATGACCCGCATGGCGCAGACCCAGGAAGAGAAGCTGGCCGCTGCCCTCAGGCTGGAGCTACACAACACTTCGTGCCAGGTCCAGAGCCTCCAGGTGGAGACAGAATCCCTGCGGGCCCTGGTGAGTGGGCTGGGAAGAGCCCTGACATTTCTTATGTCAATTTTACTCTCAACTGTTGCACTAGTCATCTGGGTTAGAGTTCACAAGAGTCTTGAGGCCCCAGAAGGGTCAGCTGATACCGAATCACAACCAGTATAGTGAAGGCTGTTAGTGCCCCACCGGAATACACGACACCAGGCCACTGCTGGGAGTGTTGGCCGCTCACATCCACAGATGTCCCACTTCTCCAGAGAACTGGCCTCAGCCAAACAGTGGACACCTGGCCTGGGCGGTTAGGCCCACCTCCTCTAGCCTTCAGCCAATGACTGGCTGACGTGGGGTTTAAAAGCCCAGCCCACTGGCTTCTGAGTGGAATGGGTTTTGCCCTGTACTTCACCCTCGCAGTCTCCCTGTGGGATCAGGCTGTACGAGACTCCAAATGAGACTTCCTCCTGGCTTAGCGCCTTCCTCTGTCCTATCCTGCTTTCCTTGCTCCCCTTTTCTTGAGAGCAACCCCTTAACTCTTTACATGTAACAAGATCCCTGGCTCAGGCTCTGTTTCTGGGAAAGCCAAATTAAAACTAGGAAGCTCCTCAGACTCACTGGGATTTGTGGGAAGGTCTCTTGCATTATTTATTATTAATAATAATTAAAATAATTATTAATACAGCAATTTACCCTCTGCTTTCTGGGGTGAACTGAAGTTCTATTAGGGTACTAAGCCTACAGCTCCTCCTTGATGGCCCCTGTGGGGGGGCCCATGTGTACCAATTTGAACCACAAGCATTTTGTCCACACTGCAGATCATGAGGGGATGGTTCATGTAATTCTTATGCAGCTGAGGTGGTCTGGACTCTACCAAGGCCCAAGGAGCTCCTTCCTGTCTCTCATCAGCTTCAAGCCTTGGGGGAAGTTCCAATACTATTGCTAGTGCCCCTTTCTTCTACCACTCCCCCTAAACCCTCCTCATCTCAATCTTGCCACCCAAATCCATTCCATCACCAAACCAGCAGCCCCACCTCCCAATGCGGTCTTAGCCTACCATTAAGTTAGCTCAAGGATTTATTCTAGTTGGTTCCCTCAGAAACAACATTTTCACTACACATGGTCAAGATCATTCCATCAACCCTGAGTTCCCCTCCTTCATGTGTCTTCCATTCCCTTGGGTCCATCATCCTCTGGATAACAAGGTCACACGATACCCAGTCAGCTCAGGAAGATGCTGTCTTGTCACAGCACAGCACATGACACACATCTCCCTGCCACAGCTCTCCCTCACATTCTGTGATGGGATTGGGGTCACTGCAAGAGGATGTGAGAAAAGGATCAGAGGTGAGAAAAATCAGGAAAGTACAGCCTAAAGCAATGCCATATTAGTTGTTTTTTTTTTAATTGTCTGAAAGACAATTGCATTATTTACTCAAAGTTATGTGAATTTATGCTCATCTGTTTTATTCTCTTGCCCTAACCCTTGATCCTAATATTAGGGGTGCTGCTTTTTCCCCAAGTCGCTTTAAACATGTATAAGGGGGCTGCCATTTATTCCCCAGATGTCTTTGTGACTGCCAAAACTCCATTCTTCCATAACAGAAAGTGCCAGACAAAACGCTGGTGACACACACTGAAGCCCATCATCAGAAAAGCCTGGATGAATTGCACCTGAGGGGAGGCAGCCTGTCATTCAACACACATTCCACACATATACTTGCTCCAGCTGTGTGCTGAGCTCTCCATGAGGAAGGTCCCAGGGACGCAACCATGAAGTGAATGGTTCCCGTCCTCTACAAGCTCATAACCACATTGGGTTCAACCAAATGACCGAACACAGAAGAGGGTACTGTGCTCCCCAGAGCGGTTGCTCCTAGCAGCCTCCATTCTCAGCAAGCTCCAGCCTGCCCTCACCTCTGTCCCTCAGCAGATGCTGTCACCCTCACCATTCTGCAGGTAGGATTAAGGTCCCCAAACACGAGATCCTCTGTCTTCTGTTTCCAACCTCTGTTTCCAAAATACCTCTGAAGTTTTATCCCCTCTCTCCTCCCTTCAGTAAATTTCCCCTGTCCACTGTTGCCCCATGTGGGGCATTTCTCTATCTACTGTCCTTTCCTGCATTTTCAGTGTCCCTCCCTCCACTGGGATTGCCTGGGGGTAAAATAGAAAGATTCCTTTTCCAAACCTTCTAGCACCCCCAGTGCTTGGGCTTCATTTACAGACCAGCCCGGTTTCCACAGGAAGGGAAATGCCCAGAACCACCCTTTGGGGTGGAGGGTCTCCTACACTTGAGCCCTTGGACATGTTCTTCCCATGGCTGCAAGGAGACCCCTCCCCTCAACTCTGCCCACCCCTACCTGTCTTCACACCCTTGGTACAAGTGAGGTAGAAGATACGCAAGTGCTACACACAGGGAAAAGCCTAGATGCTGACTCCCACAGGTGGGGTGACCTCTCCACCTGCCACCCACTCGCTTTCACAGCCCTGTGGTTTACATGGTTCTATCAGCTCATCCACCGACATCACATCAACTCCTTGAGGACAGAGACCATGTCTCATTTGTTTCATGTCCCCAAAGCCCTTGATGAGGGTCCAGAATGTCATTTCTTCAAAGTGATACTAATAGTAAGGAGAGCATGCTTGCATGCATTCTCTCATCGGACACTCATAGAGACCCTGAGAAGTGTGGTGACTGACAACCCATTTTGCAGAAGAGCAAACTGTGATTCAGGGGTTTGCCCATGAACACGAGTAACAAGTAGGAGAGCCAAGCCCTTCTGGCTCAATTGCGCTTCTAGACCACAGCAGGCCTCTGGAATTGGGGATTGGCCCTCACTCTGGAATCTGGAATCTTGACTCCTCTACTTATTAGCGGAGTGATGCCTCTAAGATTCTGTTTTCTCACTTGCAAAGTGAGGATCTCTTCGGGTTATCATATGTATCTATCGTGTTAGTAGCTTAAGGCAACAGTAAAAAATGTGTTCATTCAGTCTGCAATTTAGGTGGAGTCCAGCAGAGACAGCTGCGGCCTCTGCTGGGGCCGGCCCTTCCAAGAATGGTGGCTTCCGCTCACATATGTGGGGCCTCAGCTGTGCATCTCTTTTTCTTCCTCCATGGGGCCTCTCCAGGTAGCTAGCTGTGACTTCCCCAAATCATGGCAGTCGTGTAGTCAGACTACTGCTCTGGCATCCAGCTTCCCTCAGAGCATCAGCACAGAAGCTACCAGGTCTCTTACCACCTGGCCTGAAAAATCCCTGAATATCACTTATACAGAACTCTGTTGGTCTAAGCAGTCAAAGGCCATCCCAGATCCCACAGGAAGGGAAAGACACTCCACCTCTTGACGAGACAGTGGCAAGGCCACCTAGAGAAAGAACACATGGGATGGAGATAGGGATTGCACCTGCCTTTGGAAATGTGCTCTGTCGCTGGACCCACCAGTATTTGCCTCCTAAAGTCATGGGGATGATGACTTACAAAATTGCACAGGTCAAGCCCTTAGCACAGTGCCTGGTACAGAGTGAGCAGTCAATAACTGGTATCTGTTACTGCCTACCGTTGTAAAATTATTATTATAACCACTGAAATAGTAATCCCAGGTTGGCATCACCCAATTACCTCACTCAAACCCCATCGTCCTGACTACCGGAACAAATCAGAAGAAAATTCACACCCCCAACCAGAAGACATAGGAGTACTGACATGCTGGCTGTGCTTGGGACCCAGGACAAGCCGCCTCTGTCCCCTGTGAGCTAGTAGATCAGAGCTCTGGTCACTGGGCCTTCCAGTCAAGGACAGGAGCCCAGAGAGCCAGAATAAGGAGCACAACTTCCTGCAACTTTCAGACACAGCTCAGTCCATCCAGCACACCTGTTATCCTTGGTCAGAGCAACCTGCACACACACAAGGCCCCCACAGCTCATCTAAGCCTCAGACAGGTGAGCTGGCAGCACTGGCTGTCCCCTTGGCCAGCAAGGCCCTCTTTGTATTGGCAACCAGGCACCAGTAATGGTGCTTAAAGCCTACTGAGTTCTGTGTTCCGTCAACTCAAATCAGGAATGGAGTTCAAGGCCAGAAATCACACAAAGTCACTATTTTTACTTTATGGAGGGCTTAGCAATTCAAGGAAGTCCCTTCAAATCTCCAGAAACTGGGGAATAAGTATGCTTCTGTGACCTGAGTTTGCTCGCTGGTGTTGTACTACTGTCGGGGCTGGAGTGGGGAGATGGGCAGCAGTGGCCTGATTGCCATCGCTCAAGCCCAAGCATCTCTGTGAGAACCAGGTGAGGATGTCAGGGACTTAGGTGGGAAGAAGCTGGGCTGAGACACTAAGGATGGGATGGAAGAGACAGAGGACCTCTGACAGGTATTTGTACAAACATATGTTGGGCAATGGGTCCTAAGTCATCCGAGCAAACTTCAGGCCGAACGGAGAAGTCACCTGTGAACATGGAGCAAAAACTAGACAGATGATCCAAACATGATTCCACGAAAGATCTTTCCAAACAACAGGTGTTACAGGTACAACATCACTAAACACTACAAGGAATTTCCTGATGAGCAAAGTGGGAAAACCCAGAGAGTTTGGAACGAGTGATTCTCAAAGTGCAGGTGGCCATTTCCACATCTTCTTTGTCATGGAGGGGTTTTCAGATCTCACCAAAATAATAACCCTAGGCCAGATGCTGATCTAGATTTATTGTCTACTAGTCACATTTTTGCCACCTGTAAATGTATCTAGGGTGGGAATCTGACTCAATATTCTTAAGTCTTATGGAATTAAAATGGTTTAAATAAGGTGATATGGTGGCCCCTGCTTAACAGGAGCCATGATTCAAGATGGCATCATGACCAAAAAGCGTCCATTTCAACCACAGTAATCCAAAAGGTATGAAAAATCTCCTAGGAGACAAGGTACAGGAAGTTGTTTTAATGAGATTTTATCTCAATTTGAAAAGATATTTATCTGTTCTTATGTGTTATGTAAAAATCCAGATGCTAAATTGTAGGTGTACCATGATTACAACTATTAAAAATGTTAAAGATAGATGCACACAGCTTTTTAAACGTGTTTGTTGGTCAGCCCTACAGTCTGCAGGGCTTGCTATATGAGAAAATGAGGTTTCCTGTCTAATGGGGAGACAGGTAGAGCAATAAGTGTAACCATAATACAAATATTGTCATCCTGGGCAACATACCCAGATGAGCACCTACTCTGTGCCAGCCCCTTTCTTACCATGAGAGTTACAGAAACTTCCTTTCATCTCTGAAGAGCTCACTGTCTGGTAGAGGAAACATGCCCCGAAGCAGCTCAGCCCACTATGACAAGTTTAGGGCATGCATGTACTTGGGCAGCCACGGAAAGCCAGAGGAGGGGTCCCTAACCCAGCCTGGTGGGGGGAAAGGGCAAGAGACTATCAAGGAAGAAGGAAGCCTTCCTGGGGGAGGTAACCCCCCCCAAGCTTGGACTTGGGGATGAATAGGAATGATCCAGGTGAGAAGGAAGGGGAGATACAAATCCAGATTTGGACTTTCGACAAAGCACAGTTATTGCTGTGTAGAGAATGCAGAGGTAGCAGGAACTAGAGACCAAGAGATGAGTTACAAGCTACTGAGCTTACGCCCAGGGAGCAGTGATAAGCATCCATCCTGGGCACTGGTGGCTGAGGGCACAGAAGTGAAAACTTTCCAGAATACATAAGAGGCAGGACTCCGTGATGATTGGATTGCGGAGGGAAGGAAGATGAGGGACATGCCTTTCCCTTGTTTCTAGTCCATGTGAACTCACCAGCGGAAGCACAGGAGAGGAGAACAGGTTCAGAAAGAAGTCGGTGGCTCCACTGTGGATACGTTGATTTGAAGTGCCCATGACTTGTATATATTTCCAGGAAGAAACTCAGAAGCAGGTTTATGCTGGGGGGAGACATCTGTCTTGGAAACATCAACGCAGGAGTCATCGGGAGGGAGACAACTAAAGTCATGTGTGGCAAAGACCAACCAACACAGGCCCAGGAAGAAGAGCTCAGAGAGAACAGGCTCAAGATGGGGCCTTGGGGAGCCCACAGTGAAGGGGCAGATAGGGGAAGAAGCATTAGCCAAAGTGTGCTACTAACACACTGAAGAAAACACTGTCGAGTGTGCAACGGCCAGAGACATTCATTCGAACTCTGGCAATCTGGCCAAGAGTGTCGGAGGAGAGGGCATTTTAGCTGAATGATGGATGTGGTTTCAGCAGTGGAGGAGGAAAGGGCCCCGCAGGGAGTGAGAAATCATGAGCAGAAAGGCCCAGAGGCAGTTCAGAGAGCAAGATTTCTTTGAAAAAAAACACCTGCAAACTGTCTCTCCTGTGTGTATCATTTTCTCACTCTCATTTTTTCTCTCGTTATCTTTCACACTCTTTCATTCTGTCTCATCAGTACCCTTCATGGTTCTCCCTCTCCTTTCCCTCTTGGCTGTCTTCCTCCCACACCCCCTCAGCAGAAGAATTTGTGAATGAGACCAAACAGGAGTCTGGCCTCCGACCTCTGGAGGCGGAGTCATCGCTTCCCTCTGCAACCCAGCCAGGCCCTGGTCCTTGGAGTTAATGGACCGCCCAGGCCCAGCGTAGCCCTTCGCGCAGCTCTGCCCAACTCCCTCCTCAAGGGCCCTGCGTGTGGCCTCGGGTATGGACCGCGTTCTCTCTTTGGCAGAAACGAGGCCTGGAGAACACGTTGCACGACGCCAAGCACTGGCACGACATCGAGCTCCAGAACCTGGGCGCTGTGGTGAGCCGGCTGGAGGCAGAGCTCAGGGAGATGCGCTCTGAGGCCGAACAGCAGCAGCAGGCTCGTGAGCATCTGCTGGCACACAAGGCGCAGCTGCAGAGGGACGTGGCGTCCTACCACGCCCTGCTGGACAGGGAGGAGAGCGGGTAAGCCTCTCGCCGCCGCTCATTCCTGTGACACGTATACATACCCATAGGTTTGAAATTAAAAGTTCATTAAACCCTAGCAATTAAGGTAAGAAGGAGAAATCACCCTCAAACTCCCCAACACACACACACACACACACACACTCCCATAGCCTGTGTCCTTGCAGGAATTTTTTTTTTCAAATTAATTTTTTAAATTTAAATTCAATTAATTGACATATAATGTATTATTGGTTTCAGAGGTGGAGGTCAGTGATTCATCCGTCTTATATAACACCGTGTGCTCATTACATCACGTGCATTCGTTAATGTCTATCTCCCGGTTACCCCATCCCCCACCACCCTCCCCTCCAGCAGCCCTCAGTTTGTTTCCTGTGATTAAGAGTCTCTTTTGGTTTGTCTCCCTCTCTGGTTTTGTGCTGTTTTACTTTTTCCTCTCTTCCCCTATGAGCCTCTGTTTTGTTTCTTAAATTCCACGTATCAGTGAGATCTGATGATAATTGTCTTTCTCTGATTGACTTATTTGCTTAGCATAATACCATCTAGTTCCATCCACGTCATTGCAAATGGCGATATTCCTTTTTTGATGGCTAAGTAGTATTCCATTGTGTATATATACCACATCTTCTTTATCCATTCATTTGCCAATGGACAATCTAGGCTCGTTCCATAGTTTGGCCACTTTGGACATTGTTGCTATAAACATTGGGGTGCAGGTGCCCCTTTGGATCAGTACATTTGTATCTTTGGGGTAAATACCCAGTAGTGCAATTGCTGGGTCATGGGGTAGCTCTATTTTCAACTTCTTGAGGAGCCTTCATACTCTTTTTCAGAGTGGCTGCACCAACTTGCATTCCCACCAACAGTGTAGAAGGGTTCCCCTTTCTCCGCATCCTCGCCAACATCTGTCATTTCCTAACTTGTTAATTTTAGCCGTTCTGACTGGTGTGAGGGGCTATCTCATTGTGGTTTTGATTTGTATTTCCCTGCTGCTGAGTGATGTTGTGCATTTTTTCATGTGTCTGTTGGCCATTCATATATCTTCTTTGGAGAAATGTCTGTTCATGTCTTCCTTGCATGATTTTTCTTTTCTTTTTTTTTTAAGATTTTATTTATTTATTTGACAGAGAGAGAGATCACAAGTAGGCAGAGAGGCAGGCAGAGAGAGAGGAAGGGAAGCAGGCTCCCTGCCGAGCAGAGAGCCCAATATGGGACTTGATTCCAGAACCCTGAGATCATGACTTGAGCTGAAGGCAGAGGCTTAACCCACTGAGCCACCCAGGCACCCCCGCCTTGCATGATTTTTCTATTTGTATATTCACATCTGCATGTATACACATACACACACGGACATAGTGCTATGTGTTTAGACATACCGAGGACATACATACTGTCTGTTAGGACTAATTTCAGATGCAGGTAATAGACCCTCATTAATAGGGCTACAAACCAATGCTCCTGAAACTTTGATGTGCACTCAGAACATCAAAACCTTTTATAATTTTTGATTAAACTATAATGAACATACAGTGTCATATTAGTTTCAAATGTGCAATGATTCAACAGCTCTAGACATGACTAAGTGCTCATTAAGATAAGTGTTCTCTTAATCCCCTTCACCTGTTTCCCCCATCCATTTCTCACCCCCACCTCCCCTCTGGTTACCATAAGTTTGCTCTCTATATTTAAGAGTCTGTTTTTTCATTTATAGATAGAATTTAAGAACAAATGAAAAAAGACAAAAAATAGATTCTTAAATACAGAGAACAACCTGGGAAATTTTTTTTTTTTAATGCAGACTCTGCTTCACTAAGTCTGGGATGAGGCCAGAAATTCTTCATGTCTAAGAAAACTCCAGGTGATGCCTGTGACTGCTGACACACAAACCACACTTTTGAGTGGCCAGGGCACAAACGGTGTTTAGTTAAGGGTTCCAGGAATAGGGGCACCTGGTGGCTCAGTGGGTTAGGCCTCTGCCTTCGGCTCAGGTCATGATCTCAGGGTCCTGGGATCGGGCCCCACATTGGGCTCTCTGCTCAGCGGGGAGCTGCTTCCCCACCCCCACCTCTCTCTGCCTGCCTCTCTGCCTACTTGTGATCTCTCTCTCTCTCTCTCTGTGTCAAATAAATAAATAGAATCCTTATTTAAAAAAAAGAGTTCCAGAAATAAGGTGGTCTAGGCCTCTCTCTGATTTCAGTAAGGTCCCAAGCTCTTTCATCTTTCTCTTTTGCCATCCCTGATATATGGACTTTTTGTCTTCATTTCATTACCCATGGTTGCCAAATGCCTACAACAGCTCCAGACATCCTCATTCATGGTAAGAAGGAGAGGGAAGAGAGGGGCAGCAAAAAAGCTTTTCCATGTGTGGCTCTCTTCTTTTATCAGTGAAGGAAAGGCCTGTTGAGAAGGCTTCCAGTGGATTTTCCCTTACATCCCATTGACCACGGCTTGCTCACGTGAGCATACCTACTGCAAGGGATGCTGGGAAAGCAATTACTTAGCTTCTCCAGCCTCCATACTGGAGAGAGGCAAGGGGTAGCAATAGCACGTAAACATGTGTATATGTATGTGTATGCACACACACATAGGTATGTGTATATGTGCAATCTTCTTTTAATGGGTAAGGATTCCAGGAGCATATGCCTAAGTCTTGAGACTGCTTCCTTGCCAGCTTGTTAAAGAAATCCAAGCTTTTATTCTGTCATAATTCTGTATCTTCATATTTCCCTCCAAAGTCCTTTTCAAGACACGCTTCGAATAATGAATAGAATATCAGCTCTGAGAGACAACTTAGTGATGACATAATCCAACCCGAGTTTCGGAGAGAATACAAAAGCCCAGAGCAGAAAAGGATGTGTTCACGATCACACGGGGAGGTGGAGGAAGAGCTGGGACTGTAGCCCAGGTCTCCTGGCTTCTCCAATGTGCCGGGTAAAATTTTTAATTCTGAAGGCAAGATAGCTGTATAGAAGCCACCTAATCCTCCCTCTTTTCCAATATCAAATATGTCATCCAGCTCCTTTCCAACTGTCTTTTTCTTGGATTAATTATAAAAGCTAGATGTTCCTAGCAAAGCTCATGTTTTCATATGCCCATGAACATTTGAATAAATACATAAAATAGTTTTAAACATATTCAAAAAGTAATGAGTTAGGCTGAATTTGCTTCAAGAATATTAGAACTCTATTAGTGAGTGCCCACTAGGTACCAGTGCGGTCTCAAGCTTTTTGTCTTCATTTCTCCCCAAAACCCTGTCAGGATGACATTATTCTTCCCATTTTATAGAGAGGAGACAAAGCATCAGAGAGCTTAAGTCATTTGCCCAAGATCACACACCTAATAATCTTGGAACAGGGGTTTGAAACCCAAACTGCCTTGTTCCAAATGCCAAATTCTTTTCATGAGACACCTGCCTTTCCTATATTCCCACTGTGATATCTTTACTAATTTTCATCATCTGTGACTTCTCTCACTTGTGTTTTTTGTTTCAGCCAATGATGAAACTTCCTCTTTTCATGAAGAATATGCCGCCTCTCTCACGAAGTGACTAGTGAACTGCCTAGAGGAGTTTCCCCATCGCCCAGACTCCTACTACCGCCCTGTCCTACCGGGCTGGATTCCTTGCTGGATTCTCTGGTTGATTCAGCTTAATCTGAAAAGATTCTTGAAGTGGAGAGGGTCCTTCTGCCTTAATTTAAATAGTCTGTAGCCTGATCGCTCTCCCTTGTCCCTCTCCAAATAAATGCTTTGTGTGTGGCTTCCAGTCTGCCCACCTTGTTCAACCGACTGTTGGGGGAAGATGAATATCTCTTCACCTGCCTGGCCTTTGCTCCTGGAGCCATTCTGCAGGCGTCTTTGAGCATGACGCCATCTGCCTCGTTATCCAAGGGTCAGCTGCACTTGGGTTTATGGACATAAATGTACAGCTTAGGCAAGACTTGTGCTCATGGCATGTCAGATTGCCACAGTTTGGGGGCAAAAGCAACACTCGTGCTAGAGAGTGGACTGGCATAGTGCTTTGTTGAATATATCATGATCGCAAGCAACCCAGAGCATTTAGATCCCTTTAGTGCACGCTGCACAGGCATATATGTGCAGACACACACATCTCACCGAGATGGCAGGGCATCTCTCCATCAGTGTAAAGGGTACTTCAATTTAAGTCGGGAAGGGGGAGCATTAGTTAGGTTGTGGTTACCTACCCCACCGACAGCCTTAAAATTTTTTTCCAGGGTCCCTCCACAGCCCTCTCAGGGCCCAGACCAGCCAAATATAGTTTGTGAATTTGCCACCTACCCAGGCAAGACTCCCCTGCCTCTGATTAAAACTGAAACCACCACCTGTGTCCTACCACAGGCTCTCAGTGTCTCCAAAACCACACACACAAAGCTCAGACTTAATTTCTTAATTCTTCCCCCGAGCTTCTGTTAGTCCACCTGTCACATAAAATTACAGACCAAAATATCTACTCTGAGTCTGTCCTCCTAAGTGGACAATCCAGGCAGGGGGATGTGTCCAATATGAGCACAAAGACACCCACCGCCTACCCCTGGGGTTCCAAGTAGCCGAAGCTGACATAAACAAAAGAAACCTTCTTTAACCTGAAGAACAGCTTTAGAAGAGAAGCAAGGCAAGAAGTGGGGGGGTCTCCTGGTTGACATTGCGCCAACTGGCTTTCCTTTTTGGCTTCTAGGATCAAAGGAATTGTATTCAGAAGTCATGTGGGCAGGACAGCTATTTACAGCTCACACGACACCTTTACAGAATTCTGTTTGTTGTTTGAGGCATAGAAATTGTCAAGGCATCACCTAACTCTATTCCTTGGCAAAGCACCAATCCCTGCACAGCTGTGCGCTCCCCCGGCACCCGCAGGGGAAGCAGTGGGTCCAAGGGCCTCCCTGGAAAAGAGCGTTAATGGGGGGGGGGGAGCCATGCGGGCTGCTCAGGTCTGAATACACATTTTCCCAAAGAAAATAGATGAGTGGCCAGCTGAGGTCTGCTGGTTTTCTTTCTTACTTGTTACAATTAGTTTTCTGCCCCCAGCCAAGACCTAAATCCCTAACGGAACACAGCTGGAGGGCCCCAAAGGTCAGCCATCCAAAGGAGGTACTTCTGAGTCTGAATGGCCATGCGTTTTCCAGAGCCTGGAAGCTCTTTCAGCTATTGGACATTGGACGGAGGGGAGAGCGGATCCGCACGCCCTCCCGCGTTTGCAGCAGACAGCGTGCTGCGCCAGGCTGCTTGCACTCTCTCCTACGCTCCCTGCGCTCCAAGTGCAGCTGCTATAAATCATTAAGTTAATCATCCTTTGGCCTGGAGAGCCAAGGCAGACTCGGGCTTGCGGTTCTCAGCACAGTTTCCTGCTGTTTCTAATGAGGCTTCTTAAACAGGTAAGAAAAAGTGCCGCTGGCCCCCTGATTCCGCCAAGGCCTTCCTGAACCCGGGCTTCCTCTCCCAACATCAGGTAAAATTACACCCTGGCAGCAGCTGGCTGACAGGTGGCGGGGAGGCTGCTGCTCGTGCTGGTGTCAAGGACAAAGCATTTGTTCTGCAGCAGACCGGAGAAGGGCTTCCAAGGGGCTCTTCCAAAAGCACAGACGGGCTCTATTTCCAGACCAGGTAAAGCCACTGGCCTCCGGCCTCGAGCCTGGAGCACAGAGTAAATACCCAGGGAGATTGCTAGAATGTCCGTCTGCTGGTTTTCAGACCAAGAACAGCCCCACCTTCACTGTCCTCTAGAGCACTTCTAGGCACCTCCTGGCGTCCAGGCATTTTGCTGGACTTTGAGGACAGCGGTAAACAGGCGACCCTTTCCGCCCCCAGCAGGGTTACTCTCCCCCTGGGGAGTCTGGGTGGGCACACAAAAGGAAAAACAAGCAAAACAGAGCAGCACCTTACATTTTGTGCGACCCCTTCATAGCATTCAGCTTATTTTCCATGGCATGGAAACACATCCAGATCTAATCTCTGTGGGTTTTCAAGAATCATCAAGGCACATGCTGGTCTCTGATGATCTTTAAATACCCCACAGATACTTTTTTCCCCAGATGCTTTGAGCTGTGATTGATATTCAGCACTATGCAAGTTTAAGGTATATAGCATAATGATTTGCCACAGGCATGTACCCTGTCGGGATACCACCATCAGTTACCATCCATCATCTCCTTTAGGTACAGAGAAAGAAAAGGAAAAATACATTGTTTCCTTGTGCTGGGAACTCTTGGGGTTTATGCTCTTAACTTTCCTAAGTACCGGACAGCAGTGCTAGCTGGAGTCCGTCATCACGCCGTAGGTGACATCCCTCGTATTACTTATCTTCCAACTGGATTTTTGTATCTTTTGACCACCTTCCTCCAATCCACCTCTTCCCTCTTCTGCTAACCATAGATCTAATCTCTTTTTCTAGGAGTTTGGGTTTTTTTTTAAGATTCCACATTTAAGTGAGATCATACATTATTTTTCTTTCTTTGTGTGCCTTATTTCACTTAGCGTAATGCCCTCAAGGTCCACCCGTGTTGTTGCAAATGACAACTTTTCCTGCTTTTTATGGCTAAATAATATTCCTCAGGGTTTGTGTGTGTGTGTGTGAGAGATAAATTCTTTATCCATTCTTCTGTCCAAGGACACTTAGGCTGCTTCCATGTCTTGGCTATTGTAATATCCTTGACTGCTAAGGATATGGGATACAGAGATCTCCTTGACATAGTGTTTTCGTTTCCTTTGAATACTGTCACAGAAGCGAGATTGCTGGATCATATGGTATTTCTATTTTTAATTTTTTGAGGAATCTCCATACCGTGTTGCACAGTGGCTGCACCAATTTGCACTCCCACCAGCTGTGCACAAGGGTTCCCTTTTCTCCACATCCTCGCCAGAATTTGTCTTTTTGATGCTAGCCATTCTAACAGGTGTGAGGTGATGTCTTATTGTGGTTTTGACTTACATTTCATTAACAATGAATGACGTTAAGTATCATTTCATGAACCTGTTCTCCACTCATCTGTGTTCTTTGGAAAAATGTCTATCCAAGCCTTTTGGCCATTTTTTAAAATTGTAATTTGGTAATTTGGTTATTATGAGTTATTTACACTGCTTCTGAGGTTGAATATATATATATATATATATATTTTAATTGCAGAAATTGGGGTGCCTGGGTGGCTCAGTTAAGAGTCTGACTCTTGATTTCAGCTCAGGTCATGATCTGAGAGTCATGAGATGGAGCCCCAAGTCAAGCTCCACATTGGGCATGGAGCCTGCTTAAGATTCTCTTTCTCCCTCTCCCCCTCCCCATACAAAAGTGTGTGCACAGGTGTGCTCACTCGCTCTCTCGCTCTACAAAAAAACATGTTTTAGAGCAACTGGGTGGCTCAGTTGGTTGGGCAACTGCCTTCGGCTCGGGTCATGATCCTGGAATCCTGGGATCAAGTCCCGCATCAGTCTCCCAGCTCCAGTGGGAGTCTGCTTCTCCCTCTGACCTCCCCTCTCATGCTCTCTCTCACTCTGTCTCTCTCTCAAATAAATAAATAAAATCTTAAAAAAAAAAACATGTTTTTTTAAAAAATGCAGAAATCAACATAAAACTTTGGCTATTAAAGATAAAGAAATCAATGATTTTAATATTTCTAGAAGGGAAACTAACTTTAAGTATTCTATCTGCGCAGAACTATGTGATCCCAATCTGTTAGCATAAGATTCAAGTTTACCAATTACTACAAAGGAATTTGCAGGGTCCCTTTGAGTAAACATAATGCCAGTGTAAGGGTGCCAGCAGCAGCCATAATAGGAGGATTTTCTTATAAAGAGGCAAGACTGGGGTGTCTGGCTGGCTCAGTTGGAAGAGCTTGTGACACTTGAGCTCAGGGTCATGAGTTCAAGTCCCACATTGGGTGTAGAGATTACTTAAATAAATAAAACTTAAGAAATAAAAAGGCAAGAGTAAATCAAGCAACAATGGCGATTTGATATTAATCCTCAGGAAAGCAAAGTCACCTGTTTCATATTCTGTAAGTGATGAACCGATAACACCTACATATCACCAGCTGCCTCGTAGCCCACAGAGTTGTTAGAGCATGATGACTACAGCTGGCCTGTTACCCTTACAGATCTAACGTTTTGTTTGTGATCAAGGACTTTTCACTGAGTAGTCCTCTCTCCGAAGTGAGGTCCTTCCTTAGAGAGAAAGGGTGCTCTGTCCCCAAGAGGACTGAGGGGGCAGTGCCAGGGCTGATACGGTCCCCTGTCAGGACAAGAAGTCTTCAAAAAGATTAAAAAGCAGATATGATCTCTCCTTGGATATGCCCTTATCTGGCCAGTTGACATTTTGACTTTGTTAAACCAAATGCCTGTTCTTCTTGAGACATCTTCTTGAAGTGCTAGCAGAATATGATGCTAGGTCACTGGAAATGAACCATTGCATGCTATAGGACATGGGCCTGGCACCCCCAAGGCTGATGCTGCCACAGCCTCCGCTGTTCCCATGCCAGAGTACAGCACCCTATGTCCTGTCTGTGGTCCTCAGCAGGGTCACAGGGCATTGGGAAGTGATGGCTTTGAAAGACTGGGAGCCCCACTTTTGCCCTAGTTTAGCTGAACTATTTGCTTTTTTGCTATTGAGTTGTATGAGTTCTTCATATAATTTGAATATTAACCTCTTACCAGATATAGGGTTTGTAAATATTTTTTTTCCCATTCAGTAAGTTGTCTTTCTTTTTATTGATGATTTCCTTTGCTGTGCAGAAGTTTTTTAGTTTGATGGAGTCCCACTTATTTATTTATTAATTTTTTGCTTATGCTTTAAGTGTCCTATCCAAAAAGTCATTGCCAAGACCCATGTCAAGGAGATTATTTTCCCTATGTTTTCTTCTAGGAGTTTTATAGCTCTCGGTCTTACATTTAAGTCTTTAATCCATTTCAGGTTAATTTTTGCAAGTGGATTTAAGAAACGGGTCTAGTTTCATTCTTTCATGAATATCCAATTTTCCCAGCACCATTTATTGAAGAGATTGTGATTCTCCCATTGAGTATTCTTGGCTCTCATCAAATATTAATCGATTTGCATGGGTTCACTTCCAGGCTCTAAATTCTGTTCCATTGGTCTATGTGTCTGTTTTATGCCAATACCATCCTGTTTTCATTATTATAGTTTTATAATATAGCCTCAAATTAGGAAGTGTGATGTCTTCTGCTTGTTCTTTCTCAGAATTGGTTTGGCTATGCAGAATCTTTTGTTGTTCCATGTAAATTTTAAGATTTTTTTTTCTGCTTCTGTAAAAAATATCATTGGAATCATGGTAAGGATTGCACTGAATCTATGGATGGCCTTGTGTAGTATAGACATTTTTACAATATGAACTCTTCCAATCCATGAGCATGGATACCTTTTGATTTATTTATTTCTTCTTTGATTCTTTGATCAATGTTTTCAGTGTAAAGACCTTTTACTTCCTTGCTTAAATTTTTTTCTAGCTATGTTATTGTTTTGATGCTACTGTACCACAGATATTCTTTCATAAAAACTTACATCATCTTTTTTGTTTTGATAAATGATAAGAAAGGATGGTGCCTCTTTGGGGCAATTCTGGCATCTTATCTAAGGTTGCTGAACATAATAAAACACAGGATGTCCAGGTAAATTTGAATTTCAGATAAACAGTGAGTAAGTTTTTAGTAGAAATATGTCCACCTATTATATCAGACGTACTTCTACTAAAAAATGATCAAGTGGGGCGCTTGGGTGGCTGAGTCAGTTAAGCGTCTGGCTCTTGATTCAGCTCAGGTCATGATCTCAGTGTCATGGGATCAAGACCTGCATTGGGCTCAATGCTCAGCTCAGAGTCTGCTTGAGAGATTCTCTCTCTCCCTCTGCCCCTCCCTTCCCACTCATGATCTCTCCCTCTCTCTCTCTCTCAAAAAATAGATAAATAAAATCTTTTTAAAAAATTATCAGACAGCCTTACTCATAATCATTCAGAAACACTCCATACTCACATTCTGCATAGCTTCCTGAACCTCGAGTGATTCATGAATATTTGTCTAGCCTTTCTAGCTTGGATATCACAAGAAGGGGAAGGGGTGACCCAGGCCATGTTCTTGCCCAGTCTTGATTGAAAACCCAGTCTCCTGACACAACAGCACACCAGGTCCAATCATGTTGAAGAAATTAATCTGCTAGTTGAGTGAAGAAAGCATACTATTTTCTCAGCTGAAGTGACTGGCTTAATTAGATCATATAGACCAGTTATTTTGAACAATAGGTTGAGCACGAACTGGAGTAGATCCCAGCATAGATGTGCTGTGCTACAGAGTCAACAGAAATCCTGACGTCCCCTGTCAAGCCAAAGAGAAAATAGTCCGTTTTGTCCTTCTCCTAGAGTGAAAGACAATTCACACCATAGGGAGTCAAGCTCTCAGTGTAATTTTGGGATTGAACACAAAAGATACATTGCATTTTAAGAGAATGGGCTTTGCAAATTGGATAAGCCACAAACTCCTTAATTTCTATGGAAAGCCATAGATACTTGGCTTTTTGATTGTTGTTTCATTTTGTTTCTACAGCTAAAGTTCTTATTGATGACTTACCTTAATGAGGTTCACAATTTTTAATTAAAAAACCTACTTGGCAGGTGTGCCTGGGTAGTGCCGAGTTAAGAGTCTGACTCCTGATTTCAGCTCAGGTTGTATTCTCAGAGTCATGAAATTGAGCCCCTCCTTCAGCTCTGTGCTCAGCACTGAGCCCTTTGGGATTCTCTCTCCCTTCCCTTCTGCCACTCCCCGCTGCTCGCTTTCTCTCTCTTTCTCAAATAAATACATAAATCTTAAAAAAAAAATCCTACTTGGCAAATCTGACTAGATAATTAAGACAAGATGTCACCAGTTCCCTTTATGTCAGTATTGCTATGGATACTTTGAGAGGGAAACAAAAGGGCAGGAATAAATAGACGAGTGGTAGGATAAGCACCTCATCATTTAGCTACTAGAGACCAAAAGAAAAGAGGCAAGAGAAACATACAGAGTAATAACTGTCTGGGGAAGTGAAATTGTGGTTTTAAGTATTGTTTGAGGGATTCCGTCTTAGAAGTTCACCTTCGTGCTCAGTAGTGAAAACTCTCTCCTCTCCAAGATTGAATCCTCTTCCTCAAAAAAACAGTTCTACAGCCTCTGTTCCACATCAACACTGTGCTAGGTGCCAAGGATGTGGAGAAGTATGAAATGCAGACCTGCCTTTAAAGAATCTAGATCAGCACTGTCCAATAGAAATAGAATCCAATGCGGAGAAAGGGGAACCCTCTTACACTGTTGGTGGGAATGCAAGTTGGTGCAGCCACTTGGGAGAACAGTGTGGAGATTCCTCAAGAAATTAAAAATAGAGCTTCCCTATGACCCTGCCATCGCACTACTGGGTATTTACCCCAAAGATACAGATGTAGTGAAAAGAAGGGCCATCTGTACCCCAATGTTTATAGCAGCAATGGCCACGGTCGCCAAACTGTGGAAAGAACCAAGATGCCCTTCAATGGACAAATGGATAAGGAAGATGTGGTCTATATACATTATGGAGTATTATGCCTCCATCAGAAAGGATGAATACCCAACTTTTGTAGCAACATGGACAGGACTGGAAGAGATTATGCTGAGTGAAATAAGTCAAGCAGAGAGAGTCAATTATCATATGGTTTCACTTATTTGTGGAGCATTACAAATAACATGGAGGACAAGGGGAGATGGAGAGGAGAAGGGAGTTGAGGGAAATTGGAAGGGGAGGTGAACCATGAGAGACTATGGACTCTGAAAAACAACCTGAGGGTTTTGAAGGGGTGGGGGTGGGAGGTTGGGGGAACCAGGTGATGGGTATTAGAGAGGGCACAGATAGCATGGAGCACTGGGTTTGGTGCAAAAACAATGAATACTGTTATTACACTGAAAAGAAATAAATAATTTAAAAAAAATAGAATCCAAGCCATGTACATAATTTTAAATTTTCTAAACCTACATTTTTAAAAGGGTCAGAGGGAAACTAATTTTAGTAATACATTTTACTTATTTCAACATATCCCAGATCCTATCATTTCAGCTCATAATTGACATTTTAAAATTATTATTAAGACATCTTAGATTCTTTTTTTGGTACTAGGTCTTCTAATCAGGCTGATAGTTTATCCTTATACTCCATCTCAATTTGGATACTAAATTTTCTTCAGAAGTACTTGATCTATATTTAGATTTTAAAATTTATAGTTGAAAAAGTAGATTTATAAACCCAATTATCCCAAACATACCTAAAATTTTTTCAATAACTGAATTGAGGACCAAAAAATTGTTCTCCTTTGATGTTTATATTTTTTCCTTTGATCTATATTAACAAAAATGGTTCATCTTTTTTGGAAGAGTTTATTGGCTTTGAAGCAAAAGCATATTGGTTTCAAAACCACACTGGTCCAAGTTAGGTAAATTCACTAACTTGTATATCCACTCAATGTTATTAAATGTTATTAGCATCACATTTAAGAAAGTATTTGATATATTTGAAAATCAATTCTAAATTTATAAATATCAAAAAAATCTACTTTTTAAATTTTTCTTGTTTTATAAGACAAATATTTTATACTGCTTATTTTTAATTTTTTAAGTAATGAAAATTAAATAACATTTAAAATTCATTACTTCAGTCACACTAGCCATATTTCAAGAGTTCAATAGCTGCATGTGGCTGGTGGCTACCCTTTGGACAGAGCAGATAAAGGCTGAGTAGAAGTGGGCAGGATGTATAGCTTTTGAAAACTATTGAGGTTTTTGCAAGCTTATTTGTGAGAAGCCCTGCTTCCACCTCTTCAGATATATGTGAACTGCTTGGCTGCTGGGTCTCCCAGAGTATCCTAGGCAGGTATAATTAGAATGGCCACCATTCCAACAGTTTCACAGACATCCCCCATGGCTCAAGTAATCCTTCCACTCCACAGAACTGCTTCTCAAAACCAGCTCTTTTGGAAGGAGTTCCTCTGGCAGAGCTCTCAAGCCTCCTGTGACTAAATCTTTTGTTTCATGCCACACCCCTCTCCTTTCCTTGACCCACTACCACACAAGCCCTGGAAGGGGCGAGCTGAGTTAAAATTGGCCACCAAGATCTCACCTCTAGCCCCCTCTTGCTCAGGTAAGTCATTCTGCCAGTCTCTTCTCCCCCTTATAGTGATTTCCTCTCCAAGGTTCCATAGACTCTCCCTCAATCCAGCTTCATCAGGACTCACCCCTAACCATTTCAGTTCCTGAGACATATATGAACCCCATATTTGGACTGAGTTCATGTCCTGTCCTCAGCCCCATGCCAGCTGGACATGTGACCAGGCATCTGTTTCAAAGTTCCTAAATATCTCCTAAGTTTTAAGAAACTCCTGAATTATCAGTAGTAACTGTAGGGGGTAGTGTGGTCCAACTCCATGGGCTAGCCTACTGGTTTCAGCTGGTCCCAGCCCGAGGGTCCCATTATATACTACGTTCATGAAACTTAAGGCATCACTGATTATAAGATGTACCGTCACTGGATGTAACACTAAGAAGTAAAACCACTGCCTATGGAAATCTACTAGGAGACCCATGATTCAGCTGAGACACTAAAGGCCTTAGTCAAGGAGTAAATGAGAAATTTACGGAAAAGAGATAGCAGGAAAGGAACATGTAGAATGGGGTAGCAAGGGAGGTTGCATGTTTAAATTTTGCCACTGGTGCCACAGTGGAAGGAGGGAAAATTCTTCCCTAACCATTTGTACCCCAAGCTGGTTCTCATACTTGGGACAGTGGGACTACCCGTGCAGTTCAAAAACCTCAGAGAATTTCACCTAAAGTGGTCTCATTATTGAGTTCCTCAGCAGGAACAGAGCCCAACGCTTATATAATTTGGGGTTATCTCTAAGAAAATGAATATAAAATATCTTATTATTGCAAATTTTACATAAACATATGATCATATGGGGCACCTGGGTGGCTCAGTCATTAAGTGTCTGCCTTCGGCTCAGGTCCTGATCCCAAAGGATCAAGCCCCACGTTGGGCTCCCGGCTCGGCAGGCAGACTGCTTCTTCCTCTGCCCTTCTCCCTGCTTGTGTTCCCTCTCTCGCTGTCTCTCTGTCAAATAAATAAATAAAATCTTTTTAAAAAAAGGCAAAAACATATGATCACATGAAGCTGTGACTGTGGCTCACCTGGTCATTGTGTAGTCTAGAAGGACCCCTAGAACCAAGCTGATCCATTTCATATTTTCATCAGCTAATTGGACCTGGTGGGCCTGAAGGAGCTAGCTAGCAAGTAGGCACCTGCATGCCAGAGGTTGGGAAATAAGCCCTGGCAACATTCAGAAGACCGCCATACAGGTAAAGCCTTTAGGGGTCCAGTGATCTGGGGTTTGTAGGAATAGACCTTCTAAAATGAGTAGTGTATGTTGTAATTTACACCAGCCACCATGAGGAGAGAGGCACAAAGCTTGATTTTCAGAAGCAACACAAATCAATTTGGGCTATGAACTACTAACTCGGTAATTCAAAAATCTACAAGGTTTGGCATTTGGGGTTTTTCTTTTTCTTTCTTTTTTGTTTTCTTTTTATTTTGACGTAAAGTTTATATTTTACCTAAGTTAAGATGGAGGAGCAGTAGGAGGACCCTAGGCTTGCCTCATCCCCCAAACACAGCTAGATAAATATCAAATCATTCCAAACACCCAAGAAATTGATCTGAATGCTGAGAGAAGAGCCTGCAGAACTGGAGAGAAAAAAGAAGCCACATCATGGAAGGTAGAAGGTGCAGAAATGTGATTCCAGGGAGAAAAGAATCACGGGTACTGTGGATGGGAGGAAGCCTTGATCTCAGAGAGAGGAGAGAGAGAGAGAAACAGAGAGAAAGTGGTGCACAGGGGATTACACAAGAGAAACACTTCCCCAAAACCATTGACTGGGAAAACTAGAGGGGCTGATTATTGCAAGTGTTTTACAAACAGCAGATCTGAAAGTCTGAAGTTTTAGAAGTCCACACCGTCTCTGGGGTCGTGCCTGGTGGGCATTGCGGTGCTTCTGTGGGGAAGGAGGGTGGAGACCCAGGAGCAGACAGCATGCTCTGAGGACGCTCTGGGTTGTAAGAGGAGAGACAGTTCCCCTTCTTGGAGTGGCATGGCCTCTCAGGGGACAAAAGAACTGGTGTCACCAACATGCTGTCCTGTTCCCAAGCATAGGAACAGAGACACCAGCTAAGGGCAGCAAACCTTAGTGGCGGCTTTATGCTGTGCTTTATCATAAGCTCCAAAATGCACAGCACTGTGACTGCTTTTCTGGGACAGAGTGGCAAACGGCAAGAGTCAGGTGAGATCCTCCTCTAGAGGATCAGAATGGGTCCTCACCAGGCCAGGTTCCCAAAATTTGGAGTTTTGAAACCCAGCTGTGTGCCCGAGATAAAACACAGGAGTACAGTGCCGCTTGGTAAACAAGTGGCTCACACAGACAGGACGAAAGCAGGTATCCAGCAGAAGCTGGGGACACAAGAGGGGTAATTGTTTACTCTTCTGTGAAGGCTTCCTGAAGAATGGCGGCAAGAGCTTAGTGCTCTCGCGGTGGGGGGGGGGGGGAATGCAGAGCGGAGCGAAGCAAGGCCATTCCTCCCTTAACACTGACCGACTTCAGTGAGCCACACAGCACCCTCCTGTGGAGACCAGAGCTCCTTACTACTGAGCCCCACCCCTCAGCACCCTGCAGGCACATTTCCACTGGGGCAAATCCCCCTGAGAATCAGCGCAGCAGGCCTCTCCCCCAGAAATCCAGCACAAACCCCTTGCTCACACCAAGTCTACAGATCATAGAATGTTGCAAACCTTCAGCTCTGGGGAAATACTTTCAGGAGCAAGAATATAACAGGCTTTCCAACAACCACACAAAACAAAACAGTGACCTAGACAAAATGACAAAACGGAGGAATTTGACCCAAAAGAAAGAACAGGAAGGAGTAACAGGGATTTAATCAATACAGATATAAGTAAGATGTCTGAACCAGAATTTAAAACAACTATAAGGATGTTAGCTGGGCTTGGAAAAAAGCATAGAAGGCACTAGAGAATCCCTTACTGCAGAGATAAAAGAACTAAAAGCTAGCCAGGCTGAAATTAAAAATGCTATAACTGAGATGCAAACTCAAATGGATGCCATGAGAAAAAGGAGGGATGGAACGGAGGAGCAAATCAGTAATATAGAAGGCCAAATTCTCAAAAATAATGAAGCTGAAAAGAAGAGGGAAAGAAAGGTCTTGGATCACAATTGTAGTCTTGGCAAACTCAGAAGACCACATAAAGTATAAAAACATTCGTATCTTAGGCGTCCCAGAATAGGAGACAGAGAAAAAGTGACAGAAGATTTATTTGAGCAAATTACAGCTAAAAACTTCCCTGACCTGGGGAAGAAAACAGACATCAAAATCCAAGAGGCACAGAGAACTCCCATTAAATTCAACAAAAGGTCACCACCACCAGGACATATCATAGTCAAATTCACAAAATACATGGACAAGGAAGGAATCCTGAACACAGCAAGGGAAAAAATGTCCTTAAGCTACAAGTGAAGACAGATCAGAATCATAGCAGATCTGTCCACAGAAACTTGACAGGCTGGAAGAGAGCGACAGGGTGTATTTAACACGCTGAATGGGAAGAACATGCCAACAAGAATACTCCATCCAGCAAGACTGTCATTCAGAATAGAAGGAGAAGTAAAGAGTTTCCCAGGCAAATAAAAACTAACGGAGTTCATGACCACTAAGCCAGCCCTGCAAGAAATATTAAAGGGGACACTTCAAGTGGGGAAAGAAAGACCAAAAGCAGAAAGACTGGAAAAGAACAGAGAACATCACCAGAAAAAAACAACTTTACAGGTAACAAAACCATAGAACTAAACTCATATCTATTAATAATCACTCTGAATGTAAATGGACTAAATGCTCTAATCAAAAGACAGGGTATCAAAATGGATAAGAAAATCAAACAAGACCTATCTATATGCTGCTTATAAGAGATTCATTTTAGATGTAAAGACACCTGAAGATTGAAAGTGAGGGGTTGGAGAACAACCTGTAATGTTTGTTTGTTTCTGTATCATTTATTTCTGCCCTTTTTTCTTTATTATTTCCCCTCTTCTGCTGGCTTTAGGCTTTATTTGCTGTTCCTTTTCTAGTTCCTTTACGTGTAAAGGAAGGTCATGTACTTGAGACTTTCCTTGCTTCTTGAAGTAGGGCTGTATTGCAATATACTTTCTTCTCAAACTGTTCCAAAAAATAGAAATGGAAGGAAAACTTACAAATTCATTCTATGAGGTCAGCATTATCTTTATTTCAAAACAAGACAAAGACCCTACTAAAAAGGAGAATTACAGGCCAATACCTATCAAAAAGGCCATCTATGAAAGACCCACAGCTAATTTCGTCCTCAATGGGGAAAGGCTGAGAGGTTCTCTTCTATAGACAGTAAGAAGACAGGGATATCCACTCTCACCATTACTGTTTTAACATACTGGAAGTTTTAGCCTCAGCAATCAGACAACACAAAGAAATAAAAAGCATCCAAATCAGCAAGGAAGAAGTCAAACTTTCACTATTCGCAGATGACATGATCCCCTATGTAGAAAAAGCAAAAGACTCCATCAAATAATTGCTAGAATTGATACACAAATTCAACAAAGTTGCAAGATATAATATCAATGTAGAGAAATCTGTTGCATTTCTATACACCAATAATGAAGCAGCAGAAAAAGAAATCAAGGAATCAATCCCATTTACAATTGCACCAAAACCCATAAGATAGCTAGAAATAAACCTAATCAACGAGCTAAAAGATCTGTACTCTGAAAACTATAGAACACTTATGAAAGAAATTGAGGAACATAAAGAAATGGAAAAACATTCCATGTTCATGGACTGGAAGAAGAAACATTGTTAAAATGACCATGGGGCGCCTGGGTGGTTCAGTGAGTTAAAGCCTCTGGCTTCAGCCCAGGTCATGATCCCAGGGTCCTGGGATCAAGCCCCCACATGGGGCTCTCTGCTCGGCGGGGAACCTGCTTCCTCCTCTCTCTCTCTCTCTCTCTCTCTCTCTGCCTGCCTCTCTGCCTACTTGTCATCTGTCTGTCAAATGAATGAATAAAATCTTAAAAAAAAAAAAATGACCATACTACCTGAAGCAATCTATGCATTTAACGCAATCCCTATCGAAATACCACCAGCAGTTTTTACAGACCTAGAACAAACAATCCTAATATTTGCATGGAACCACAGAAGACACCAAATAGCCAAAGCAACCTTGAGAAAGGGGGAAAAAAAAGCCTGGAGGCATCACGATTCCAGACTTCAAGCTCTATTACAAAGCTGTCATCATCAAGACAGCATGGTACTGGCACAAAAACAGACACATAGATCAATGGAACAGAATAGAGAGCCTAGAAATGGACCCTCAACTCTGTGGTCAACTAATCTTTGACAAAGCAGGAAAGAATGTCCAATAGAATAAAGACAGCCTCTTCAACAAATGGTGTTGGGAAAATTGGGACAACCACATGCAGAAGAATGAAACTGGACCATTTCCTTACACCACACAGAAAAATATATTCAAAATGGATGAAAGACCTAAATGTGAGACAGGAAACCATCAAAATACTAGAAGAGAACACAAGCAGCAGCCTCTTTGACCTTGCCCAAAGCAACTTCTTATGAGACACGTTGCTGGAGGCAAGGGAAAAAACAGCAATGAACTATTGGGGTTTCGTCAAGATAAAAATCTTCTGCACAGCGAAGGAAACAATCAACAAAGCTTAAAGACAACCTATGGAATGGGAGAAGATATTTGCAAATAACATAAAATGTTACATATTTTATAACGTAAAATATATAAATAAAGGGTTAGTATCCAAAAATCAATAAAGAACTTGTCAAATCAACATCCCAAAAATAAATAATCCAGTTGAGAAATGGGCAGAAGACATGAACACTTTTCCAAAGAAGACATACAGATGACTAACAGACACATGGAAAGATGCTCAACATCGCTCGCCATCAGACAAACACAAATCAAAACCACAATGAGATACCACCTTACACCAGTCAGAATGGCTAAAAGTAACAGCACAGGAAACAACAGGTGTTGGTGAGGATGTGGAGAAAGGGGAACCCTCCTACACTGTTGGTGGAAGTGCAGCTGGTACAACCACTCTGGAAAACAGTACGGAGGTTCCTCAAAAAGTTAAAAATATAACTACTCCATGAGCCAGCAATTGCATTACTAGGTATTTACCCAAAGGATACAAAAATACAGATTCAAAGGGGTACATGCACCCTGACGTTTATAGCAACATTATCAACAATAGTCAAACTATAGAAAGAGTACAAATATATATCTACTAATGAATGGATAAAGAAAATGGGGGGAGGGGAGTGTATAATAGAATATTACTCAGCCATCAAAAAGAATGAAATCTTACCATTTATAATGACATGGTTGGAGCTAGAGTATATTATACTAAGAGAAATAAGTCAGTCAGAGAAAGACAAATACCATATGATTTCACTCATATGTAGAATTTAAGAAACAAAACAGATGAACATGAGGAGGAAAAGAGAGAGGGAAGCAAACCATAAGAGACTCTTAACTATAGAGAACAAATTGAGGGTTGATGGACGGAGGGAGGTGGGGGATAAGCAAACTGGGTGATAGGTATTAAGGAGGGCACTTGTGATGAGCATTGGGTGTTATATGTAAGTGATGAATCATGAAATTCTACACCTGAAACCAGTTTTACCATATATGTTAATTAGAATTTAAATTAAATTTTGAAATAAAAAAATTATTTACTTTTATAAACAAAAAATAAAATGTCTTATATACTTAGCTTTAGAAATTTTGATTAGCAAACATTGAGACAAAAACTTAAAACTAAAAATTTACTATTTAAAATTCATTAAATTGTATAATAATTTCTAATTGATAGACTTTATTTTTTAAAAGATTTTATTTATTCATTTGAGAGAGCGAGAAAGAGAGCGAGAGAAAGAGAGCAAGAGCACACAAGCAGGGGAAAGGTAGAAGCTAGGCAGGAGCCCAATGTGGGACATGATTCCAGGACCCTGAGATCATGACCTGAGCCGAAGGCAGATGCTTAACTGGCTGAGCTACCCAGGCGCCATGTAGACTTTATTTTTTTATACGGTTTTAGGTACATAGAAAAAATTGAGCAGATTGTACAAAGAGTTGCCATATACTCTCTCTCCCACACATTTTTCCCCTATTATTAACTTCTTACATTGGAGCAGTACATTTGTTACAATTAAAGAACCAATACTGACACATCATTAACTAAAGTCCATAATTCACATTAGGGTTCATTCTTTGTGTTGTACAATCTGTGGGTCTTGAGAAATGCTCAAGGTCATGTACCCACCAATAGAGTGTCACTGGAATAGTTCCACTGCCCTAAAACTCTTCTATTCGTCCTTTCCCCCTTATTTGAGTCCCTGGCAACCACTGATCTTTTTACTGTCTTTACAGTTTTGCTTTTTCCAGATGCCATATAATAGGAAACATGCAGTACGCAGCCTTCTCAGATTGCCTTCTTTCACTTAGCGATATGAATTTAAAGTTCCTGTATGTCTTTTTGTGGCTTGATAGCGCAACACCCCATTGTACGAATGAAATATGATACACCAATTTGTTTATTCATTCACCTGTTGAAGAGGATGTTGGGTTGCTTTCCATTTGGGGCAATGATGAATAAAGCTGCTATAGACATCTGTGTGCAGGTTTTGTGTGGACATAAGTTTCCAACTCATTTAGGTAAATGCCTACAAGTGTGATTGCTGGATCATACGGTAAAACTATGTTTAGTTTTGTAGGAAATTGCCAAACTGTCTTCTGAGGTGGAAGTAGCAACCCAAAGTGCCATTTGCATTCCCAACCAACAACGAATGAGAGTTCCTACTACTCCACATCCTTGTCAGTGTTTGGTATTTTCAGTTTTGGGGATTTTTGCCATTCTAATTTCATTTTTGTTTTTTTATTGTGTTATGTTAGTCACCATACAATACATCATTAGTCTTTGATGTAGTGTTCCAAGATTGGTTGTTTATGTACAACACCCAGTACTCCAAGCAATCTGTGCCCTCCTTAATACCCACCACCAGACTCACCCATCCCCCATCACCCTCTCCTCTAAAACCCTCAGTGTGTTTCTCAGAGTCCACAGTCTCTCATGGTTCATCTCCCCCTCCAGTTTACCCCCCCTTCACTTTTCCTTTCTTTCTCCTAATATCCGCCATGCTATACTTTATGCTCTACAAGTAAGTGAAACCATATGATAATTGACTATCACTGCTTGACTTATTTCGCATCGCATAATCCCCTCCAGTTCCATCCATGCTGATACAAAAGTTGAGTATTCATCTTTCTGGTGGCTGAGTCATATTCCATTGTGTATATGGACCACATCTTTACCCATTCGTCTGTTGAAGGGAATCTTGGCTCCTTCCACAGTTTTAAGCCCTTCTAATGTAGCAGTACCTCACTGTTGCTTGAATTTGTGATGCCCTAATAACAGAGGAGGTTGAACACATTTCTATGTATTTATTTGCCACCTGTACATCTTCATCAGTGAGGTGTCTGCCCAGATCCTTTGCCCCTTTTTTATTTGGGTGGTTTTCTTATTGATGAGTTTTAAGAGTTCTTTCTAGGGGCACCTGGGTGGCTCAGTCGGTTAAGTGTCTGCCTTCAGCTCAGATCATGATCCCAGGGTCCTGGGATCGAGCCCCACATTGGGCTCCCTGCTCAGCTAGGAGTCTGCTTCTCCCTCTGCCTCTGCCTGTTGTTCCCCTGGCTTGTATCAATCAATCAATCAATCAATATTTTTTTAAAAACACACAAAAAACGAAGTGTTGATCAAAAGACATCTACCCAAAAAAGTGGGGGAGGGCACCTGGGTGGTTCAGTTGGCTAAGGGACAATGTCTCCATCTCAGGGTCATGAGTTTAAGCCATGCATTGGGCTCCAAAGCCTACTTTAATTTAAAAAACAAAAACAAACAAACAAACAAAAAAGATCTACTCAAGACTAGCTAGCACCCAGAACAAATTTTATGTGATTAGGCTCAAGCTACACAAACTGCTTTTTGAAAAGGAAAAACAAAGCAACAAAACAAACAAAAACACACACACACACAAGAAAAACTTATAGTTTTAGTTTAATTCCACATGAATTTAACATAAGAAAAAAATGTTGAAAGAAATAGTGAATTTTTGATAAATACTTTTTCATCTTAAGAAATATTAGTTGTGGGATGCCTGGGTGGCTCAGTCAGTTAAGCGTTTGCCTTCAGTTCAGGCCATGATCCTGGGGTCCTGGGATCCCTGCTCAGTAGGAAGCCTCTTCTCCCTCTGCCTCCCTGCTCTCTCTGTCTCTGTCTCTCTGACAAAGAAATAAAATCTTAAAAAAAAAGAGAGAGAGAGAGAGAAAAGAAAAGAAATTATTTGCTATAGGACTCTTTTGGGCCCAGCATTAAAAAATAAATAAATGAAGATAGTGAAAACTGTTAAGAGGTTGGAATATTATGCATTACTTTTAAATGCATGTTTATCTTATATAGTCCATTGTCCCTGTACTAGAACACAGGTAATTACTAACACAGCTACACTTTTCTTTCTCTTTTTTCCCCTCTTAATATTTTGTTGCTCACATCATTTTCACTTTATCGAGGTTTCTAGTATTTCCCCTCCTTTGTGTAACCATAATTCCTTTTACTCTTCAGCCTTAATCCTCCCCATATTATAATGAACCGTGAGTACTTGTACCGCAGCATTGTTGTTCCTGAGTTCTTTGTTTTGTTTCATCTCTTCTTTAAATGGATTTACCTCTAAGGAGTTTTCCAAGAAGGGCTGATGGCTCCTACGTGCTTCACTTCCTGACTTCTCTCATGTTTGAACATGTCTGACGATCTCTGCTATATTTTACTAAGAACTTCACTAAGGATAATATTCCTGGGTCGCACTTGGTTTCCCTCAGCTCTTGGCAGACATGGCTTCATGGTTTCTTGGCTTTGACTGTCTCTGAGAACAAGTCGGCGGCCGGCCTAACCCTTCACCCCTCCCGCTTCTTCCTGGACACCTGAATAGTCTCTCTTCATTTTTCAAGTTGTTAAATAAATCAGAGTGTAGATAGCTTTGACTGGCATCATGCTTAATCAGTTTTTCCAACCAGTTTTTGCCTAAAAACTCCATTCTTCTTTCACCTCCAGGCAACGTTTTAGATTCTGTCTCTGTTCTTTCTGTTCCTGTGTTGGCATCTCTGCTTCAAAGCCATCAAGGGATTGTCTTTGCTCTCCTGTATGTCTGCCATTGCCTCTAGTTTTAGAAGTCTTTTTGTCTCTTTCTCTGCATTAGGAGAGTCTAGCCTCTCCACCAAAGTTTGGCTGCCGGTCATATCTATTCATAACCATATGGAGTTTATTTATTACAGATCTAATAGCATTAACTCTTCTTTAGTTCTGTAGTCTTCTCTTCAACCCAAATTTTGCTGTCCTGGCTTATCATCTCATAGGTCTTATTATATTTAATTAATACTCCATGTTATTAGAGCATAAAGCACTTATGAAGAATAGGCCCCTGTTTGCAAGTGGTATTTTCTCCTCTACTGGTATCTTTCTATATCATTTATTTTCAAATTACTTATTTGACATTTTTTGAGTATCTGCCACTGCAAGATGGTGTTCTTTGGCGATACCACGAAACAGGAGAACTCGCTCTCAAGGGGTGTTTACGTTGTGTGTGCGCTGAGCTTCTGCCCACTCGCGGTACGCGGCTCTGTGTTCGGGTTTGCAAAGATGTGATTACACTACATCTCCTCATTTCCCTGATGGTGAACCTGAACTGTGCTGCCCATGTCCTTCATCTCTCTAGTAAAGTCAGATTGAATTTTCCTTGACATTTATTATTTTCCCATTATCTGGAACCAGTTTGAATTCCCTTCAGAGCTTTAGATTAAATTACCCATGTTGATTTTAATCCACTTTTCTGTAGCCTGGAGATAGAATTGTGTGGTTAAAGATATGGACTTCAACCTTACAATTGGGAATTCAGTTTGTTGTCATAACAAACTTTTCTTTACAAAGGCAAGTGAAACAAAAGCAAAAATGAACTTTTGGGACTTCATCAAGATAAAAAGCTTCTGCATAGCAAAGGAAACAGTCAACAAAACTAAGAGGGTGCCCCTGGAATGGGAGAAGATATTTGCAAATGACGCTGCAGATAAAGATCTATAAAGAACTCTCAAACTCAACACTCAAAGAATAAATAACCCAGTCAAAAAATGGGCAGAAGACATACTCTGTTTGACTTACTTCGCTTAACATAATCCCCTGCAGTTCCATCATGACCTGCGCCGAAGGCAGATGCTTTAATGACGGAGCCACCCAGGCACCCCTATAAAGGTAATTTTTAATTACGAATTATATAACTACATTTTCAAAAAGTTAGCAATGGATATGATCACCTATATATGATTTCATTGGAAACTGTTTTTGTGTGTGTTTGTTTTTTGAGTAACTGGACCATTACCTAAAGATGAAAAACCTGAGGAACCAATAGAACAACGATGGTCTCTATAGTAACCTACAAAAACATTCATCGTGTGACTCTGGAAACTCTTAACTGACTCTTTAAAAGAAAACCACTAAAAAAAAAAAAAAACTAAGGTTTTTCTGATAGATCCACGCAAATGAGCAATCCTAAAGGTGTTCCATATCATAGTTGTGTTTCAGGATAAAAATAACCATACGCATGGTTATAATCCATGCACAAGGATAATTTCATTTATGTCCAAACTGAAAAGATGGCCTCCATCTCTCCCTCATCTTCTTCTCAGTCAAGAATCATATTAGTTTCTTGGGTGTAATGCAAAGGAATGATGTCAAGTATCAGAACTAAAGTGTTTCCTCTCTAGGTTGTCTCCCAAACCCCAGAAGAAGGCAAGAGGGAGGACCTTTACCAAATTCAATAAAGACAAAATTGCCTCATGCATCCACAAAGAACCTTTTCAAAGTGTATTGCAGATTCTCAAGGAACCAAGTACAGAATGATAATACCAACTTCGATTAAAGAACACTTCTACATTCAAGCAGAATACCTATCTTTGAGTTTCCTGGTAGCCAGAAAAAAAAAGAAAAGAAAATAGGTGTCATATTTTCCTTGCCTTATAAGTGTTTTCCAGACTATTGGAAGACTCAAAATTTCATTTTTGAACCCTGAAATTGTCCGGAAAGGATAATTCTTACATGGATCTCTATGTATAGGACCACAAACAATGTAATAGAAAATATTCTCAGTAATAGTTTTAATGAAAAAGCAAGGACAAACCTACTTATAACTTTCTTCTGTGATCCCAAATATGAAGACAACAAAGCAAGAACTTTTATGAAGTCAGTGCCACAAAAGGAGCTCCCAAAATTTGTCTAGATTCGTGAATCCATTGTGTGACTTTCTTCTCCGTGTTCTATTTTCCACTGCTCCTGCCTTTGTCCTTTTTCTCTGATTCTGTTTCTCTCTTGGGAATGAAAGCATCATCTGTTATGAGCCATTGTTCAACAAGCCATGTTGACAGCCAGAACAGATTGAGGAACGGTCCTCAGAGGCAGATCCCTGTGAAAGCAGGAAGCAGAAACCATTTTTCCTTTGACACACTCCTCTCCGTGGCCTTTAGATCCCCAACCTGAATTGGGTCCTCACTGCCCTAGCGGCTTACTGCCTACTATGTCCCATGGAGGTTCACCTCTTCAAATAGTGCCACAGCCTTAAGATTACATCCTCTTTTTATTTCCTATCAATACCTCCCTTTCCTCAGGGCTGAGGGCAGCATCAAAAGGAAATGACCTATATCAATCCAGGTTCAGTCGGAGGCAGAACCACAATGAGCTCGGGGATAAGGGAGTTGGAATTAGACCTTTCACAGTGATGGGAGTTGCTGAGAAGCACAGGTTGGAAAGGAAGAGAGATCAGTCATCTGAGAGGTCTGTTACCACAGTGGGATGCAAAGGGGGAGATGGTAGAGAAGTCTACAAGGAGCCGTTGCCTGTATAGGTTGTGGGCTGCTGGGCCTGGGGCAGCTGTTGGTCCTCAAGGTCAGCACTTAGATACATGAGCTGGTCTGGGGTAGGGAAGGGCTAGGACAGGCTGGAACCCGCTGGTACCCCTTCACCTGTCACTGCATTTAACCATGATGACAGTCTAAAAGTAATGGCTGGGCTTCTCTTCCAGCTCCCAAATTTTATGCCGGTTTTTCTTTTTGGCTAACTCTAACCTGAAACCATACAGAAAAAAAGATTTGGAAACACTGTTCCCATTTAAGTCGCTTGCTGGATACATTTCCTAAGTTCCTCTCCCTTAACCTTTCAGTTGCATAAAGAAATATGCACCCATTTACCCTGTGGCCTCAAAAACCCCAACAGCACACCTGGGTGGCTCAGTTATTAAGCATCTGCCTTTGGCTCAGGTCACGATCCCAGGGTCCTGGGACAGAGAGAGAGAGACAGGGAGATAGGGAACAGAAGCAGGGGGAGTGGGAGAGGGAGAAGCACGCTTCTCTCTGTCAAATAAATAAATAAAATCTTTAAAAACAAAACAAAACAAAACAAAAAAAAACCCTCAACCTCACCTCACCTCCATGTCGCCCCTGGAAAGTGCATACCCCAGACTGAGGAACAGTGCTTTCCCTGGATGCCCAGCTCATCAGCCCCTCCCGTGCTTCAAATGATCAAAGGCTCCCAGCTGCTCTCAGGACCAAGTCCAAGCTCCCCCACCCAGCATTCAAGGCCTCCCTGGTCTGGGCTCACTCCACTTCTCCTGCCTTGTTTCCTGTCATTCATCACTCACGCCTGCCTCTGGAAGTCTCCTTTCCAGCACACTCCTGTGGGCCCCCGACTCCCTTGTGTGCTTGCTGATTTCCCGCATTTTCCCCTGGCGTTCCTCTTCTCTGCACTACTTCTTTGCCCAATTCACATACCTGTCGCATCCCTGAATTACATCCCCCTCACGTCATCATTGTTTGTGTGGAGGCCAAGAAAAATTAAGGCCATCCCACCTCAGGTTTAGCCTTAGCATAAGTACAGGCGTCTTAGCTCAGGCAGCCATCTCAGACCCTTATGCCCAAGGGCTGAACTTTCCCCTACTTTACTTTAGTTCTAAGAAGCCCCACCCTGCTTTAGTAACAGGAACCCATAAATACCCCTGCCTTAACTAAGCTCCGTGTCCAAGTCCCTACTCAGCTGTGTCGGGTATACTTGGGCCCAAGCTTAAGCTTGTTAAATAAACCCTCGTGTGATTACATCGGTGTTGGCTCCTTGGTGGTCTCTCAGACGCAAAAACTCGGGTACAACAGTTTGTACCATTAGGTCCACCTTTCCGCTTTGTGTTGTGTTGGTGTTTAGTCTGGCTTTCCCAGGAAGCCTATGAGCTCCGCATGGCACAGTGTCAGAAGCCTACCCCAGCCTTTCTCCTCTTCCGACTCGCCAACTCAAGACCAGTTATATCTGGAGGAATCACTGTTACACTAAACCAGTCATGGTGACCCCATTGTCCTTTGCCAGTGAGTGATCTCCCTAAGGTTGGGCACATGGCTCAGTTCTGGTCAGTAGGATGTACAGAAAAGACACCAGCAAGCTTGCTGTTCCTCTTCATATATATATATATACCATGCGAGGACACAAGGCAGCCCGCTGCCAGCCGGAGAGAGCTCTAACCAGACACTGAGCCCTGCAAACCTTGATCTTGGACTGCCAGTCTCCAAAACTGTGAGAAAATAAATTTGGGTTGTTTAAGCCACCCCATTTGTACTAATTTGTTATAGCAGCTCAAATTGATAATTGATGTATCCTTAAATATCTAAGACTTAGTGAATGCTTATCATATGCAAGACACTGTTCTAAGTATTTTTATTTTTTAAAGATTTTTATTACTTAGAGAGTGTGCATGCGTGCATGTGGGGTGAGGGGCAGAGGGAGAGAAGAATCTGAAGCAGACTCTGCACTGAGCATAGTGCGGGACTCAGTCCCACGACCCTGAGCCGAAATCAAGAGTTGGACACTTAACGACTGAGCCACTCAGGTGCCCTGTTCTAAATATTTTTAAAGGACCAATTCATTTTTTAAAAAATTTTATTTACTTATTTGACAGGGAGAGACATGGCGAGAGAGGGTAGACAAGCCTGCAGAGGGAGATGGAGAAACAGGCTTCCTCTTGAGCAGGGAGCCTGGTGGGGCTTGATCCCAGGACCCTGGGAGCACGACCTGAGGTGAACGTAGAGGCTTAACGACTGAGACACCCAGGTGCCCCATAGCACCAATTTATTTAATATTCACAACTTCCCAGTGAAGTAGGTACAAGTACGATCATATCCATCATACAGATAAGCAATCTGAGGCACAGAAAGCCTGAGAAGCTCACCCCAGATCACAAAGCTGATAAATGGCAGAGCTGTGATTTGAACCGAGGTTGTCTGGCTGCTGAGGTCACACTTAGCCACTATGTTCTGAGGCTTCACAACAGCTGTCCTGGGTATCTTATCCACCTGAAAATTCTCAGAGGCCAGCACAGTGCCTGACACTTGTTAAAGCATTTCTTAGTCTCTGAGGTGCCCGGCGTCTGCCATCCTTTGTCAGCAGTCCTCTAACTTCACCCTCACGACAAGGGGTGACTGACTGGCTGGCTTTTCCCTGGGCTGAGGGGAGCCCCTAGAAGGCAGGACTATTGACCTCAAACGGAGACAAGTTGGTCACCCCACCTGTCAGGTCAGTTCACAATTGCATTACAACTTTCATTGCCCAAGGCACTTTTGCTTTGAAGGACCCCTCCCACTGTCATAGATTTTTGTGGGGCCCCCCAAATTAGTTTTTTTAATGATAGGAGAAAAAAATTGAAACCTTTTCTTCAACCCTGAAGTTTCATTTTTTTTCTTCTTCTGACTTTAAAAGAAATCAAAGCGCCTTAGTGGAGGTCCTAAAAAGATGATGAGCCCTCCTCACTGTGCCCACATGCCTCTTGGTCCTAATCGATGCACTGGCTCTAGGTTATAAGCTATCATGATCCCCATTTCACAGAGATTTTAAGTAATTGTCAAATAGTCAAACATCTAGAAAATAATGGAACCAGGATTTGAATTCACACTGTCTCTCTACAGAGCCTATACTTGTAACTGCTGTAGCAGTGTTTTCCAACATCTTTGTTGGGGACCCACAATCAGAAATAAATTTTATAACACAATGCCACACACACGCACACACGCACATGTACAAATATAGCTGAATCGAAAGTTTCGTGTAACAAATTTACCCTTACTACACATAATTCACATTGATGCTTTCTATTCTACTGTTTTGGTTTTATTTCTTTTTTTTTTAAGTGTCAGTTGCAGCCCAACAGAATTCATGACCCCTGTCAATAGGTTGTGACCTACAACTTGGAAAACCTGTATCCCACTCTAATACCATTTAATATTTTTTTTTAATGAATGTCTTGGGTGTAGGGACAGGATAGGAACATCCCCCAATACAAATATTTTCAACCAAAAAACTATCCATTTGTGGGGCACCTGACTGGCTCAGTCAGTAGAGCATGCAACTCTTGATCTTGGGGTCATGAGTTCGAGCCCCAACTTGGGAGTAGAGCTTATTTAAAAAAAAAAAAAAAAATCTCAAAGCCTCATTCCAAATCTCTGTACTCTGTACCATCCCACACTACCTCCACTGGAAAGGGAATAAATTTGGAAGGAAAAAAAAAAAACTCAGTTTTACCTGTGTCTTTAACAACTGAACTAACATGAAAAGGAAATATGTGTTAGTTTAGAAAGACGATGCCAATGGATGATTAAGTATACTAAAGTATCTGCTTTCTAGAAAGAATGGAATGGGGTAAGAGCTTTGATTTTATACTGTTCTGACTCAAATAAGTCTTCGCATTCCATCCCTCTTCTGCAGTTTGTAAGGCTGAAAGGGCAGGAAACCATGCTTCAGAAAATTCATGAACCCAGGGGCTAACATGAGACAGCCCAATCTCTTAGGTCTGTGTATGCCTGTTTCCTCCCTGATTAATCAAACATGAGCCTTTCACCGGGTTTCCTTCCCTCTATATTATAGGGAAATGTGAGTTTCAAGCTGGCTATGTAGATAAATGATTGTTACTAAACTAGACCTAAAATGCAGATCAGGCAATGTAAATATACCGTTGGGTTGATTTAAAATCCCTCTGATGCCTGTAGGACCTCTGAACCCCAAAGACACGAGTACATAGTTAGATGTTCTCAAGTGACACTGAGGAGCTAGCTTCCCTGTCCTACGTTAGGGACTGGGACCCTCTGATAACCAGCTGTACGCTCAAGGTCTAGACTCACACTGGCATCAAAGAGCAATAGGCCAATAACGGATGAATTAAGCCCTGCGTGAAGGAGGGGAGGAATGTTGGCATGATCTCAAATTAAGGAAATTCAGACCAAGAAGCTATAAAACCCAGGCTTTCCTCAAATGAGGGCTTAGAGAAGGAGGGGACACAAGACGAGAAAGAGGAAAGAACATTGAAGACACAGGGACAGAGCCTGGCATAGTGGGAAGGACTCAGAACCGGCAGGTAGGGGTGTAGGCTCTGGCTGTCATGGTGTCTCACCTGCTGTCTGATTTTGGCCACAGCCTTCCCTTTCTGAGCCCCAGATTCCTCAACTATAAACTGAGTCCTCTCTGCTCAATGGCATTAAAGGTTCCTTTTGGCTCCCAAATTTCAAAATTCCCAGATCTGAACAACTGAAGGTCCTAACTATGTCAGGCTATGCATGCAGCAGTTACAGGAGGAAGGCAGAGAGGAAGGAATTTCCTTCTGGAATTTTGACATGTCCAAAGATGTTGGGACCCACATCTTCACCGGATGGCACTGCTTTCCTGGGGCTGGGGTTAGCAATCCCAGTTCCTGCCCTAATTTGCCAGATATTCTAAGGAGAAGCCCCACCGGGCATTGTACTTCTTATGTTCCTGATTATAAGGACAACTGTACCAGGCATTGTGATCATTTCTTTTTATGTGCATGATCTCACTTTGTCCTTACAGCGTCCTATGAAGTGAGGACTATATTATGCTGCAGATGGATAGAGAAGGCTCAAGGACATTAAGTGGCCCACTCGAAATCATTCAGGTGAGAGGTGGTAGGGGTTGGGTTTGAACCCAGCTATGTCTGCCTCCAATGTTCATGTTCTTTCTAGAGCACGAGGCTGTACAAGTGTGATTTGCAAGAAATAAGCCCCTCCTACTCCACCCATTTTGGCATATCAGGAGGATTAAGATATATCTCCCTGGACACTTTTTATTTCTTTATTATTTATAGCACACTTTTTTTTTAAGATTTTATTTATCTATTTATTTGACAGAGAGAGAGATCGCAAGCAGACAGAGAGGCAGGCACAGAGAGAGGGGGAAGCTGACTTCCTGCTGAGCAGAGAGCCCGACGCGGGGCTCGATTCCAGGACCCTGAGATCATGACCTGAGCCGAAGGCAGAGGCTTAACCCACTGAGCCACCCAGGTGCCCCTATAGCACACCTTTTTTAAAAGATTTTGTTTGTTTATTTGACTGAGAGAGAATGCATGTGTGCACAAGCAGGGGGAGAAGCAGGCTCCCCACTGAGCAGGGAGCCCAATGCAAGACTGGGTCATAGGCCCCCTGGGATCATGACCTGAGCCAAAGGCAGATGTTCAACTGACTGAGCCACGCAGGTGCCCCATAGCACACTTACTTCTTCTTCTTCTTCTTTTTTTTTTTTTAGCACACTTACTTCTTTAAGATTTTTTTTTTTTGAGAGAGAAAGAGAGTGATGGGGGCAGGGAGAAAGAGAGAGAGAGAATCTTAAGCGGATTCCCCACTGAGCACAGAGCCTGACGTGGGGCTCCATCTCACAATGCGAAAGTCATGACCTGAGCTGAAATCAAGAGTTGGGCACTGAAAGGCTGAGCCACCCAGGCACCCCAACAGCACACTTACTTCTCAAAAGGGACCTAAGGCAACTCAGAATATTAAAACATATACTATAGGATAGTTTTTATAAATCAAAGGATATAGAAATATACACACACATACACACACACACATGAATTCGGGTTTAAAAAATGATAAAAACTGAGTAAGGTCTATAGTCTACTTAACAGGAATGCACCGAAGTTGATTTCTAGCTTCGTTGTGTCTCCTTTGGGGGAAGCCTTCACAAGATTTTGTACTATCTCTGCAACTTCCTGTGAGTCTATACTATTTCAAATGACAAATCTTAAATTATATGAGTTGGGGGAAATCGGAGGGGGAGACAAACTATGAGAGACTGTGGACTCTGAGAAACAAACTGAGTTTTGGAGCGGAGGGAGGTGAGGGTTGGGTGAGCCTGGTGGTGGGTATTAAGGAGGGTACATATTGCATGGAGCACTGGGTGTGGTGCATAAACAATGAATTTTGGAACACACACACACAAAAAATTAATTTAAAAAATAATAAAAAATAAAATTATATAAGCAAATAATAAAAGATTAAGAGATTATAAATAATCTTGATAAGAAAAAAGTAATTTAGATGAGAAGTAGCCTGGGATGGCATGTCAGGAGCTGCCGGCCTTCCACACTAAATCTTCCTTCATCTCCCTGGGCACTCAGCTAGACCGATTTCCCAGCCTCCTTTAGAGTTAACAATGATCACGTGACTGAATTTAGCCCGTAGAATGAGAGGAACTAATAGGACCCTTGCAGGCTGGTCTATAAAAACCTCCCAAATGCTTTCTTTCCTGCTCTTTCCCTGTATTAACTGAGCACATGACGGCCAGAGTAAGAGTCGGTACCACATGGGAAAAGCCTAAGTGACTAATTACAGTGCAGGGGAGAGCTGCCCACCGACCTTTCTACCTTGGGCTGTTACAGGAACAAGAAATAAACTTCTATGTGTTCAAACCATACACTCTTTATGTTTCCCCCTTTACATTCTTTAAACTATTGAGGACTCAAAAAAGTTTTGCTTGTATAGGCTACATCCAGTGAGATTTATTATATGAAAAACTAAAACGGAAAAGTACTTAGAAATACTTATTAGTTACTTTAAGAGGAATGGATCCATTACATATTAACATAAATAGCATTTTTTATAAAAAAATATCTTCTAAAACAAAAAAATTACATTTTTACAAATGTATTTCTGGCTTAAAATAGAAGACAGGCTAGATTTTCGTATCTGCTTCTGCATTTCATCTGTAACGTAAGTTGTTTTGGTTTAAGTACATGAAAATATATTTAGGCTCACACAAATATGTAACAAAAAGGAGGAATATTTTAATAGGGTTTTTTTTTTTTTTTCAGATAATTCTGAATAGTCTCTGTATACTCCGTCTAAACTCTACAAGTGATAGTTTCTTAAAGGTTGGTTGCAATATGACATCTAAAACTGTATCAGTGAACTTTTCATATTCTCTTAAATTAAAATCCGCTGGTTTATTTTGTACTTAATGGATCTTTTACCCATGCATGATTTTAGAACCTCATCCATTGGTTGTTTGGAAATAGTGATTCACTGAGCCATGCACATCTTCCAGATGTTGACGCATTTTAATTCACAGTATTTTAAAAATCACATGTGTTAGTATCACCACCAATATTATCCCAAAAAAAAAGGTCTTTTAAGTATTGGGAAGGTGTAAGTTTCAAAATGGCCGATGCTAGTTTTCCAAAATACTAATTTTCACTTAAAAGCCTGAGTGTTACCACTGGCAACAAATGCTCTCATTTGTTTTCCTTAAAGTAACAGGCTTGTTTCTTTCAAGAATGTGTCTGTCCAGTCCCCAGGCCTAAATTATGAGCTTGTCAGTCATTCTTTCTAGTAAAACTGAAGTTCTATGGAAAAAGCCTCTAGTTCTTTCAGCTCCCAACTCGGCGAGATACGGGCTTTCCCCTGAGAGACAGGAGTGCACTTCAGTGTGCAAGAGCCATATGAACACTCTCATTCTGCCACACAGAATTCTGAAAGATGGGTATGCAGGGGTCACAGCTGCATAACATTAAGAGCTGTACTGCTCATCAAGGAGATTCTTAAGTGAAGCTGGCGTTTCTTTTCACGAAAGTGCACGATGAAAACAATCTAACGCCCCCAGAACCGCGGGACAGTTAGTGCCACTGTCTGGATTCACCCAGGGGTCCCACCATGGCTTTTGCGCCATTAGTGCAAATATAAACACAAAGGAAATGGCAAAGGAAGTCTTAATATTATTATTAAAAGAGTTTTGGGGCGCCTGGATGGCTCAGTCAGTTAAGTGTCTCCTTGGGCTCAGGTTGTGATCCAGGAGTCTTGGGATCGAGCCCAGCTGCTGGCTGTTGGGCTCTCTGCTCAGCATGAATCTGCTTCTCCCTCTGCCCCTCCCCCACCCCCATCCAGCTCGTACTCTCTCTCTCTCTCAAATAAATAAATAAAATCTTTTTAAAAAGTTAAATTAAAATTTAATTTAATTTTAAAAAAAAAGTTTTCAACTTCATGGATTCCCTTAAACAGTTGGGAAAGCACGTCACTCCCCTAGAGTTCCTCAGACCATTCTCTGAGAGTCACCCAGGAGAGAATGCGCAGCCTTCAACTTAACTCATTTTTTTTCTTTCTCGTTAGTTGTTTCAGCTTGGCCATTGGCAGGCCCTGAAAGACATGGATTCAGGGCTGACACATTTGCCTTCCTTTGATACCTTTGGAAGACTGAGAATAGAAGCTAGATTATAATCATTATCTTTCTCCTTCTCTGATGACATGGTCTTTAAAAGGACACATTTTGGAATATTTTAGTGCTATTTTATGAAGTTTTCTCTTTTTTTTCCCTCTTTCTGTCTGCCTGCCTGCCTGTCATTTTTAGATGTCCTGGTATTCGTAATAACAGTGCAGTCCCCAAATCATCAGGATTTCTGAATTTCATAACAGAAATTCCAGCAGTCCCAAAGGCTTCTGGGAAATTCTTGACCTGAAAGAGAAAGGAATGTCCCTTCTCTGGGAAAGCTGCCCGATCATGTCTATCCGATTAAAATGGCCACATGCAACAAGGTCACAAGATCAAGGGAGCCCCACAGATGGGAATTCCAGACCCTTCCCCTTCCTCTGTGCTGTAGTCCCCCATACCTGGAGAGGTTTTATTTTCTCTTTTTTCTGCTCTTTTCCTATTCCCATGTTTCTAACTCCTTCCTAGGGCCCAGATTGACCCCCTGAATTTGACTACCCCCCCCTTATTGGTTAAACTGACTCTAGAAATCTCATAAGATTCTATTACTTAATCCTCTGGTATTTGTTATCTAAGTTTTACTATATACTGCTTTGTGTTTAATTAGTCTTGTTGGTTTGGGGATTTACTGGAACCGGTGGTATTCACTACTCTTCATCTCATATGCTGCCAGTTTTCTTGAAGGGTTTTTAAATTAAAAGCCATAATCAACTCCCCACTTCGCACCTTGTGGAAGATGCCTTCTGTGATGTCACTGTGGCTCACTTCACCCCTTTCTGAAACCCCCTCTCCCACCTTTCCAAATGGGACCTGGCAGCCATTTTTGTTATCAGCAGCCCTGCCCATCCCAGACCGTAACTGATTGGATCAAGAGTGGACACCTGATGGAAACAGGTCAGTCAGAAGTTTTTCTCCCAGGAATATGCTGTTTGGCCTCAAATAAATGAGTCAGATTTTGCTGGTTGCTTGACTCAAAGATGGGTCAGTTCAGGAGCTGAGGGTGGGCAGAAAAATCAAGAAGGGGGATCTATTGAAGGGGAACAGGAAGCAGATGGGCAGAGAGGAGAAGAGATGGAGACCTCGCAGCTTTGGCAAGTCAGACGAAATCTTCTACTTAGGTTTCCAAAGTCTGTCCAGCTCCTGGTCCCAGGCCTTGGGAGACCCTGTTTCCTATGGGTTCTAGGAAAGTCCCTGTGGGCTCTAGAAAACTCCCCCCTTTTGCCTAATCTAGCTCCATTTTGACCAGAACCCACAACCTCTCCAATCCACGAGGTATCCTTCAAGACTAAGGACAAATTTCCCCTGCCCTGAGAGCCTTCCCTATGCTTTCAGCAGAATGACCATGTCTTGCCCAGGATTTCTGTACTACCACAGTCCCCTGCATGACCACAGTCCCCTGTGCCACAATAGTACAACTCCCCTACTCCATCCTCATTACTGCCATTGGCCCATGAGCTTACTGGTCACTCATCTACTAAACTTGAGCCTTCAGATAACCGTGACAATGTCTTATTGAAGCCCCTTCTCTTATGGTTAGAACAGCAGCTGGTACCTAGTAAGCACTAAATAGATTTTTGAATGAATGAATCAGTGAGAAAGTGAATTCATGGATATGGAAATCTATTATTCAGTGACCCTTATTCAACATTTCAGGTTGAAATATTTTAGTTGCTTGTGAGAATTCGGAGGCATGCCCCATGGGAGCAGGTACTTCTTGTCCTGTGACCAGGGTGGCCCCAGCACCCAGCACAGGACTCGGCATAACAGACACCCGGTGTTTGTTGATGAATCTGTTGGGAGGTATGTGAGGAAAGAAAAGTAAGGGGTGTGTTTGAGCTGCAAAAAATCTCAGTCTTAACCTTCTGCTCTTAGTCTTGCCCGTGGATCACAAGTTTCTCAACTCTGTCCATAATTCTCACCCTATTATTTGCATTCCTTTTAAAAGAAAACCTACAGAAGGAAATGAAGTGCTCATTCAGAAGGAGTTACAGAGCCCCGGCCAGCCTCCCCGCAACCCTCATAGCTGCATTCCTGAGCAAGGCAGTTGGGCCCCCAAAGTTCTGCTGTCCGCTCTTCCTCAGCCAGCTGAGGAAAGATTTCACGTCTCTGATGCTTGTAGCAACATGGCATATGTGTTAGCTTGCAAGGGCCACCTTAACAAAATTCCACACACTGGGAGGCTTAAAGAACACAAACGCGTGTTCTCACAGTTCTGGAAGCTAGATGTCAAGAGATCAAACTGTCTGCAGATTCGGTTTCTTCTGAGGCCTCTCTCCTTGGCCTGCAGGCGGCTGCTTTCCCGCTGTGTCCTCACGGGGTCCTCCCTCTGTGCACACACATCCCTTCTGTCTCTCCGTGTGGGCAAGTGTCCTCTTCTTATAAGGACCCCAGTTGGGTTGCATAAGGGCACACCCTAACAGCCTCATTTGAACTTAACCACCTCTGTAAAGGCCCTCTCCAAATATAGTCACATTCTGAGTTGATGGCGGCTCGAGTTTCTACATCTGAATTTTGAGAGAACATAGTTCAGCCCATACCTGAGCCAACTGAAATATTTAATGATAAGATAATGATTAAATTCATTCGAGAACTATATCCTGAATGCCCCCAGGGCTGAGTCCTGCCCTGGGGGCTCAGTTGCTGTCCACATTCTAGTGGGGACAGGGTGCTAATGGACAAATCAAGAGGGAGGCTGCCTAGCATGGCACTTTCCCCGCACAAATTCTGGATGCAGACATCCTTGCTTTCCCCCATCCCCCCTACCTCATCCCGCCCCCACCCCCGCTTACCAGCTGGATGACTATGGCAAACTATTTAACCTCCCTGTACCTCAGTTTCCTCATCTGTGTAATGAGGTTACTAATAGCACTTACCTCATAGCTGTGTTTTGAGAATTAAATATTTATAAGACACTTAGAATAGTTGCTGGCACATAACACTAGATGAGTGGTAAATAAATGAATTCGTGAGCATCCATGTGAGTCACTGAAAATGAAGTGTGTGGGAGATTGTGTTACTGGCTCCAAGCTTACCTCCCTCCTTGTATCCATGTCCTTTGCCATGTAACTGCAATTCCACCACCAACAGCAGAGTTGGTTTCTTTGTCCCTCTACTCTGGGCTTGCCCATGTGACTTGCTCTCTCCAATGGGATGTTTGCAGATGTAAAATCAGTCGAGATTTGAAGTGGACGAGAGTGTCCCCTTGTGTTTCTCTTGTCATCCTGAGAACGTGCTGGAACTAGTCTGCTGATCCTAGGGGACGAGATGGGGACATATGGACCAGAGTCCACTGACCCACAGACCCCTAAGTGAGAACTAATTTATCACATATGTGTACTAAGATTTTGAGGTTGCTTGTTCTACAGCAAGAACTGACTAAGTGACTGACTGACAGAAATTTGACCGAGACTATTTAATGGCATGAGGACATGTTCTCACTAAACTAGATGTTGGCCAAGGCAGATAACAAAGCAATTGTAACAGTAAGATCGTATTTTTTTTATTTTAAATAAATACATGTGTGTGTGTGTGAGAGAGAGTGTTGTGTATTCCTAAAAAATAGATGAAAATGTGAATCGGTGGTAATCATTTGGTGGTGATTCTTACTTTGTGTGTGTTTCTCGCCATGCTTCAAATAATTACATTTACGTTGTGAAATGTGATTTGAGAAGATACATAGATGGATGAAAAGATGATTACCAGTAGCTGGGTAGACAATACCTCCTTGGTGTCTGTTCTCCCATCCCAGATTTCAGTCTAGATTCTTCTGTGGTGACCAAACCCACACTCCTGCCGGGCTGGAGGCCACACAGAATGTCTGTGATTGTAGGAGTTTGGAAAACGATTTTTAAGATAGCCTTTCAAGGTGAGACAGCTTGTTAAGATTCTCTAGGGCCCTCTGAATGGTTCCCTCCGGGCTTGGAACATTGTGTTTAATGCATTTTGGACACATGCCAGGTCAGTGCTGAAATTAGAGGTTAATGTTTAGTTTAAGAGCAAAACAAGAGGAGGGCTGAGGAACAAGCTGGAAATATCTGATTTGCGTGCAGCAATTACACTGCTTTAGGCCACATTGCCCCACACAATTGCACTGGCCTCTCCAGGTGACCAGCTCTGAAAGATGGAACCTGAGTGGATGGTGCATGGCCTCTCCAGCCAGAGCAGAATAAAGTGGGCCGGTCTCACAGCCTTTGCCCCATCTCACTCTGGAGTCAGAATCCACACAGGCACTAAAAGGGGCTTCCAGGCCTTCCTAGGAGACATAGTTACTATTTTCCTTACTTTTTTTTCATCAACTTTGTTGAGTTATAATTTAGAGACAATAAACCCATCTGTTTTAAATGTACAATTCAATGAGTTTGGGCAAACGTATACACTCTTTTAACCACCACCACCACCACCAAGATAGAGACATTTTCCGTCACCGTGGAAGGTTCCTGCAGGTCCCTTTGCAATCAGTCCCAACCCACATTCCCAGACTCAGGGAACCACTGATGTGCTCTCAGATGAAAGATTAGATTTGCCTTATCTAGAACGTGATATAAATGAAATCACTTGGTAAGTACCCTTTTGTGTCTGGCTTCTTCTGCTTATAATGTTTTAGATGCTCATCCAAGTGGTTATGTATATCAATAATTTGTTCCTTTTTACTGCTTAATAGTATTCCATTATATGGATGAATTACAATTTCTGTATTCATTCATCTTTTTTTTTTTTTAATGTAAGCTTTAACCCCAACTTGGGGCTTGAACTCATGACCCCAAGATCAAGAGTTGCTTGCTCCAGCTGAGCCAGGCAGACCCTATTCATTCACCTTTTGATGGACATTTGGGTAGTTTCTAGTTTAGGGCTATAATGAAAAGGGCTTTTTTTTGAGGGGGGGGGGGGGGGAGTTTCAACTGTACTTATTTCATGGCTGTTATGGGACTCACTAGCTATTGATTGAATAATTTTCCCTGAAAACTAAAGAAAAGTTGACGATCAAACAAGTTGACAGTTTACTCATTCATTTAACCACTCTTTGAATTAACCACTTATCCAATAAACATTCACTCACCACCTACTCTTACTACCAGTAATAATTTAATAATATTGTTAGTGAGTGCTTCATGCATGTTAAGGTCACTGTGCTGAGAATGCACCTGGGATTAGATTCATTTCTCATAGCAGTGATGCAGGGTCACTGTTAACTGGTCTCAGATGTAGGTGCTTTCTTCAACCTAAAGTGTGAGGCAAATAAAATTGCAATTTTTAAAAAAGATTTTATTTATTTGACAGACAGAGATCACAAGTAGGCAGAGAGGCAGGCAGAAAGAGAGAGGGAAGAAGGCTCCCTGCTGAGCAGAGAGCCCGATGCGGGGCTCTATCCCGGGACCCTGGGATCATGACCTGAGCCAAAGGCAGAGGCTTTAAGCCACTGAGCCACCCAGGTGCCCGAAAATTGCAATTTTTAAAACAAAAGCAGTTTCTATACAACTTTTTGTATAGTTGTTTTTCATTTCTTTATTGACCTTCCTTCCTCTCTTTTATTCCACTTTCTGTGAATTGATGAGGTTTTACTACGTCTTCTTTAATCAAGACCAAATGGTCAATGACATTGCTCTGGCTTTTATGTTTATTGGGGTTGAAGTGATGCCTGGTTGACACTGAGCGGAAGACGTCACACTCCCAGCATCCCTGGTGCTCGAGCTAGATTGGTATTTACTCCGGGCACACACCGAACACTTCATCCTCCAGACACACGATTGAGCCAAGGTGTTATATGAGTCAGATGAATAAGTAAAGCCAAGGGCACTTCTGTCCTTGTTTGGCACCTGGAAATATCGTTAATTTTCTCTGGGTTCCTACTGAATGCTAACACTCACCAGGAGCTTTGCAAAGAGAAAGAAAAAAAGACGATGAGACAGAAAAACTGTCTTAACTCTTGAAGAGTTTAATTAGTATGAAAGCCAAGAATAAGCTGGAAAAATAGTTAACCAAGAAAGCATAAAGAAGGGGAGGGGGCACCTGGGTGACTCAATCAGTTAAGCATCCAACTCTTGATTTTGGCCCAGGTCATGATCTCAGAGTGGTGAGATGGAGCCCCACATTGGTCTCTGTGCTCAGCAAGGAGTCTGCTTGAGGTTCTCTCTCTCCCTCTCCATCTGTCCCTCCCCTCCACACTCACGTGCTGTCTTTCCTGCTACAATAAATAAATAAAACTTTAAAAGAAAAAGAAGGGGAGAAAGCTAGAATTTCTTGAGATTCTACCATCTGCTAGAATATGCTAGAATGCTAGTCCAGGGGTTCTCAGAGTTGGCCAGTTATCAGAAGCCCCTAGAAGGCTTGTTAAAACATAGATTGTAGAAGGAAGGAACAAGGAAGGAAGGAAGGAAGGAAGGAAGGAAGGAAGGAAGGAAGGAAGGGGACAGAAGGAAGGAAGGAAGGAAGGGAGGAAGGAAGGGGAAAGTTTTGTTGTAGGAGAGGTGCCCTGCCCCCTACAGTTTTTGATTCAGTAGATCTGGGGAAGAATTCAAGAAATTACACTTCTAACAAGTTTCCAGGTGATTTTGATCCTATCAGCCTAGGGACCACACTTTGATATCTGCTCAGAGTTGCTATATGTGCTAGACATGTGTATTATCTCATTTAAACATCCCACAAGCACTGTGAATTAGTTCTCATTATCCCCATTTTGTACATGAGGAAGGTAAGAGTTCAGAGAATTTTCAGAACTTGCCCCGGGTCCAAACATTGAATTTTGGTCTGTCTCAATCCAAAACCCATGGTTTTGTCACTATTTCAAACTTTCCCCAAAAGCTTCCTGGAAAAGTAGACCTAAGATCTTATCTGAGCTGGTCGCTGTCAGAACCTCCAGGGTTTGAGAGTAAACAGGCATGGTGGCATCATTTAGGATCACATGCTACTAAAGTAAGAAGGTGGTTAACTCAATGGTTTGGAAAGGATCCAGAATATAAGAGTCAATGACCCTGACCAAAACTATCAGATTCTTTGAAGCTAACTCAGAATGCCAAAAAAAAAAAAAAATTCTTCATGGCACCATGTCCCAGTTCCTCCTTTCATAAAGATGGAGCCTGGGTGCCTGGGTGGCTCAGTTGATTAAGCATCTGTCTTTGGCGCAGGTCATGATCCTGGATCCCAGGATGGAGTCCCACATCAGGCTCCCTGCTCGGCAGGGAGTCTCCTTCTCCCACTGACCTCTCTCCTCTCATGCTCTCTCCCTCTCTCTCTCTCTCTCAAATAAATAAATAAAATCTTTAAAAAAAAAAAAAAAGATGGAGCCTGGTTACAAATCAGATTTTCATCTATCTCTCTTCTGCTTCCCATAAGCCCCCTGCTGCATTTATTCAGTATAAGAAACATTTCTATAAAAATGTAGAAAACCAAAAGCTTCAAACTTAAGTGATTTTCTCATGTGAACAAAGCAATTCTATCTTCCTGTTGAATTTTTGCCTTCTAAGTCTTTAATTCAGACACAAATTACCAATTTAAGAAGTGAGAGAGGAGATATCACTATAGATTCTACAAAGATTAAAAGGATGATAGGTACATTTATGAACAACTTTATGTCAGTAAATTTGATAATTTGATGAAATGGATGCATTTCTTGAAAGACACAAACTACCAAAGCTCACTGAAGAATGAATCAACAACCAGGACATCTACTAAAGAAATTAATTTATAGTTTAAAAACCTTTCCATGAAGAAAGCTCCAGGTCCAGATGGCTTTACAAGTGAATTCTACCAAACATGAAAGGAAGAAAAAATATCAATTTTATACAAATTCTTTTGGAAAATTAAAGAGGAGGGATTAGTTTCCAACTAATTATATGAGGCTAAAATTACACTGAAATGCAAAGACTTTAGATAAAAATTTAAAGCTGCACTTAATATTAAGGGAAGAAAGATATCACAACTTTGGTAATGTTAGCCAACATTGAATCCCGAGCTCCTAGCAGCCCCAGGGAACTAAGCAAGCTTCATTCATGTCCCTTCGGCAGATAAGTAAATAGTTAGATAAAGCTCAACCTACATACCTTTCCTGTGGTACTAAGGACGGCAGAAATAAGAGGACACCAAAAATAAACTGCCTCACAATTTCTGTGTGAATGAGGTTAGAAAATGTTCAACGTCACCTGAAAATGTTAAACATGGTCCTTTTAGAGAAGGACCCCAAAGATGACAATTCGCCTCATGGAAAGGTTTAACTTCTTATGACAGAGAATTTCAAACTTATCTAAAGGAGATAAATATAATGAAGCCCCAAACCCAAACCCAGCTATCAACCGGTCAACCAGTCTATGCATCCAGACCTTCATCCTTCTCCTCTATCATACATTATTTTGAAGCAAATCCCACCCCTACTATCACTTTGCCTATAAATATTTCAGGATTTATCTCTAGAACAGGACTTCTCAACCTCAGGACTCTTAACATTGAGTGCCAAATAATTCTATGTTTCAAGGAGCTGTCCTGTTCATTGTAGGATATTTAGTGACATCTGTGGTCTGTACGCATTAGAGGCTGGTAACACCCCTCCCCCAGTTTGGACAACCAAAAACGTCTCCAGATACCGCCAAATGTCCTGTAGGGTAAAATCTCAAAGCTGAGGACCACTGCTCTAAAAGATGAGGACTCTGTTTAAAAATATAGCCATGATACTGTTATCACATAAATTATTAATAATTATTTAGTGTAATTAAATATCCAGTGTTCAAATTTCTGATTGTCTCATAAATATTATAAGTGGATTCTTTCCAATAGTTTTTTTTTCCTAAAGTTTTTTTAAATTATTATTTACTTGACAGAGAGAGCACAAGTAGTCGGATTGGCAGGCAGAGGGAGAGGGAGAAGTAGGCTCTCCGCTGAGCAGGGGCCCTGATGCAGGGCTCCATCCCAGGACATGACCTGAGTGGCAGGCAGACGCTTAACCAATTGAGCCACCCAGGCACCTCCAATAGTTTTTTTTAATAAGAATCCAAATAAGGTAGGGGTGCCTGGGTAGTTCAGTGGGTTAAAGCCTCTGCCTTCGGCTTAGGTCATGATCTCAGGGTCCTGGGATAGAGCCCTGCATCGGGCGCTCTGCTCAGCAGGGAGCCTGCTTACCCTGTGCCCCCTGCCTGCCTGCCTCTCTGCCTACTTGTGATCTCTGTCAAATAAATAAATAAAATCTTTTAAAAAAAGAATCCAAATAAGGTCCCTATACTGCGATTGATTGATATATCTTTTAGATAGCTTTAATTTTTTAAGATTTTATTTATTTATTTGAGAGAGAGAGAGAGAACGAGTAGGGGAGAGGGAGGCAGAGGGAGAAGCAGACTCTCCACTGAGCAGAGAGCCTGATGCGGGACTCAATCCCAGGACCCCAGGATCATGACTTGAGCCAAAGGCAAATGCTTAACTGATTGAGCCACCCAGGTGCCCTTTAGTTAGCTTTTAGTCTATAGGTTTCCCCTCCATTACTTTATTTATTCATTTTTTTTTTTCCTAAAGAAAAGAGGTCATTTGACCTACAGAGTTTCCCACAGTCTGGCTTTCACTGCGTACACATTTATAGTGCACTTTAATATTATCTCTGTGCTATTTCCTGCAAATTGATAATAGGATCTAGAGGCTTGCTCAAATTCAGATTGCAAGACTTCTTCAATATTGTGTTCTTCCATGCGTCACCTGATGTAAAAAGCCACTGATGACCAATCCTATTCTAATTCGACCATTCTTTCTCCATGTATTAACTAAATTCTTCTGTAAAGGGGAATTTTCCCTGAGAAGCAATTGTTTTGGATTAGTACTGACCACCCCCACCTGCAAAACTAGGGTGATCAAGATTCTGAAGCCTCGTGCAAACTCAATAGAAAGAAAGGCTGAGCACTGATGACTGATGCCTGACATGGGCCTAAGACAGAACAGCAGTAGTTAAATCTTATCCCCAGTCTAATTTACTCCCTTCTTTTAGAACTGAAGACTCAGTAAAAAGAAATAAGACCATTAAGAGTGGCATAGAATGGGGGCACCTGGGTGGCTCAGTCGGTTTAGCGTCTGCCTTCAGCTCAGGTCATGATCCCAGGGTTCTGGGATCGAGCCCTGTATTGGGCTCCCTGCTTGGTGGGGAGCCTGCTTCTCCTTCTGCCTGCCACTCCCCCTGCTTGTGCTCCCTCTCATTCTGCCAAATAAATACATAAAATCTTTTAAAAAAAATTTTTTTAAAGGAGTGGCTTAAGAATGTGTTGAATATGATTATGGAGTCAGGGTGGACTCAGAATCAGAGTGTTTATTTTTCTTGTTTGTTTTTAGTGTAATCCCCAGTGTGGACAATATTCAAGGAAAAGCCACTTTGGGATACTGTTTGTAGGAATGTAAATTGGAACTTTTCTGGAGGACAACTTGACAATACGTAACCAAAACCTTAAAAGTTTGCATATATCCTTTGACCTAGAAATTCTACTGCCAGAAATTTATCCCAAGGATGTGCAGGGAGACCTAGCAAAGACTGTTCATGGCAAGTCTGTAATAAGGAAACAATGTAAGGGTTTGCCTAGAGGAGGTTAGCTAAAGGCAGAATGCTATCCAACCCATGACCTTGCCATTCTGTCATTTTGATATTACAGAATACGTAAGGGCATGGAAAGATGTTCATACCTTATTATTGAATGGGGAAAAAAAAGTCTGAAGTAGTATATTCAGTAAATCTCATTTCCTATTTTTAAAAAAGGAATTTACACATGGAAATATATGCATAGCAAAAAAGGTCACGGTAGATGTACCACAATATTAAGTTAATATTAAATTACTAATATTACCTGATGGTAAAATTGGGAGTAATTTCTATTTTCCTCCTTTTGCTTATATGATCTTTCAAAATTTTTTGTAAGTAATTCTCATCGCTTGAAAAGAAAATCTTTAATAACAAGTATTTTTAATTAGGGTTACCAAATAAATTACACCATGGAACATACTTAGAGTAAAAAATTATTGTGAGGCACCTGGGCAGCTCATTCTTTAGGCTCATTCTTTGGCTCCAGTCGTGATCCCAGGGTCCTGGGATGGAGCCCTGCATCAGGCTGCCTGCTCAGCGGGAGGCCTGCTTCTCCCTCTCCCACTACCCCCTGCTTGTGTTCCCGCTCTTGCTGTCTCTCTCTATCAAATAAATAAAATCTTTTAAAAAATTATTGTTTGTCTAAAATTTAAATTTAAGGAGGCATCCTGTATTTTTATTTGTTAAATCTGGCAAACCTACTTTTCATGCAAAGTAATCAAAGGAAAAGGGGTGCCCGACTGGCTCAGTCAATAGAATGTGTGACTATTAATCTTCAGCCCTGTGTTGGGTGTAGACTACCATCACCAGCCTCACCATCCCCCACCCATTCACCCCACAATCTTTTTTTTTTTTTTAAAGATTTTATTTATTTATTTGACAGACAGAGATCACAAGTAGGCAGAGAGGCAGGCAGAGAGAGAGGAGGAAGCAGGCTCCCTGCTGAGCAGAGAGCCCGATGCGGGACTCGATCCCAGGACCCTGAGATCATGACCTGAGCCGAAGGCAGAGGCTTTAACCCACTGAGCCACCCAGGCGCCCCTCACCCCACAATCTGTATGTCCTGGGGCGAGTTACCTGTCTTCCCTGAACCTCAGTAATAATGCCTGCCTTGCAAGGATCAAATGAAAAGTGTGTGACGGCACTTTGTAAATTGCGAAGAGCCAGGAAGCCCATTATTATCATGTTAGTAAATTACACACACAAGGACATGTTGAACAGGAACGAAACAGCTGCCACAGATGACTGCAGAATTGTTCCTTGCAGCAGATTTTTGATGGCTCTCTGAGGTCAAAACAATTCAAGGTTTAGTCACTCGGAGACTGAACCCGTATATTAACATCTATCCAAATTGTTCTTGCGGTCCTATTTATAGATGCACTGATCACTAGATATTGTGGGAATACTTTGCCGCAAGTCGGTCGCTAAATTGGTTGGCAAGCAGCGGGCCACGAGTGGCTCAGAGGAAGCCTGCGTGCTTCATGAGCTTGGCCGCTCATAACTCCAGGCCCTCACCTTGTCCTCACACACTAGTCTCGGTCACCTTGGAAACTGCCCTATTCTAGATGCAGAGCACAGAACACACTGGCTGGCGTGGAATTAATCAGCAGCCGCCTCTCTTCTGGTCTGTTACTGAAAATCCATCAGTACCTCTCAAGCTATTTTAGGGAGGGCCCATGGTGGAGTTTCAAGGCTCTTCCAGGGGGAAATTAACACGGGAGGTCAGGGTTTATGGAAAAATAAAATAAGGGAGAAAGAAATTAAGGGAGAAGGAAAGAGGAAAGAAGGGAAGGAAGAAGTGAAAGAAGAAAAGATCAAAGGAGGAACACATAAGATATTATCCTCTTTTACATATGAGAAAACTGAGGCCCAAGCCTCAGGAAATATCAGAGCGGCATTTCAAATCCAAGGGAAATACAATCCCTGAAGGAAGAAAAAAAATCCCCTAAAATGATTGAATTTTCCAAGGTCCAAAACAGTTTCTGGTGGGAATCAGACACTCCAGAAATAGTGCCAGCAAAATGCAACTTGTGGCATGGGACAGAGGAGGGACGCGGTGAGAAGCGGCCCTCTGTGAGCCAGGAAGAGGGCCATCACCCAGACACTAACCCTGATCTTGGGCTTCCCCCCACCCCAGCCTTCAGAACTGTAGGAAATAAGTGTCCGCTGTTTAAGCCCCTCAGGCTGTGGTATCTGTTATAGCAGCCTGAGCACACCAAGACGTGACAATTCTGTGGCTAACTTCTGAAGGAGTCGTCAGGATTATTTTTCACAGTGGCTGCACCATTTTCCATTCCCTCCCTCAGTGTTTGAGGAGGGAATGTCAATGTGGAGCCCCACCAGCCTCAGCCTCAGTCTTAGCTTTGCCACCCACATGACCTAGTAACCTCCTCACGTAACCTCTCTGGCTCTCAATGCCCCCACTGGTAAAATGGGGGTCATCAGGTTGATGCAGATTGCATGGGTGGTGTAGAAGGTCTGTTAGCATACACTATGCAGTACGTGTCCGTGGATTCGTGATTGTTGCAGAAAGAACCACAAAATCGCAGTATGGGAAGGGGCCCAGTAGGCACAATAAATGATTTTACTTCATGGATTTTCTTTCTTTTTTTTTTTTAAGATTTTATTTATTTATTTGACAGACAGAGATCACAAGTAGGCAGAGAGGCAGGCAGAGAGAGAGAGGAGGAAGCAGGCTCCCCGCGGAGCAGAGAGCCCAATGTGGGGCTCCATCCCAGGACCCTGGGACCATGACCTGAGCCGAAGGCAGAGGCTTTAATCCACTGAGCCACCCAGGTGCCCCATACTTCATGGATTTTCACAGCAAGACTCTCTATCGTGCATCCTGCCAAAAGGTCGCCACCAACCTCCCTGTGGGGCACAATGGGCCAGAAGCACCCACTGGATATCAGACAGCATTTCCCAAGTGTGTTCTAGAAAAGCTGGCTTTCATGGGGTATAAATGAGGATTATGAAGAGAGAAAGAATTCTGAAGTCTGAAAACTGTGGATCAAAAACACCAAAGCAGATTTCTCTCTTGCAGGACTTCTCAGAGCATTGAGCAGGATTGTGCACTTTGAAATCACCAGTGAGGAATGGAGACGGCAACGTTTCCTCAACTTCCCTGTGCTGGGAGACTTTTCCCAGCTGGACAAAGTCTGCTTCGGGAAATGAGGCATCTGTCCACACAGCACAGAAACCACGTATAAGGTCAGCTTCAGCCTTGAGTTCTAAATACTCACCCCAAACCACAGCGTTGCAAAAGTTTTCTCCTTTGCCACTTTAACCCAAATGGTGATTAGTGTCCCCAATCATCCCTGCTGTGTGACGTAGATCTCTAAGTACAAATTCGGGGTGTAGGATAATCTTCCAAACACTGAGAGATGAGGGTCGCCTTGTCAAGACTGAGGAAGCCCACCCTACCCCCGCCAATCCCGTAGCATGTCCTGGACGAAAGTGGACAGAGCTGGGTTTCCCTTCTCAGCCAGGTTTTTCACCTGCTGAGTTCAGTAAATGTCCAGAGCACCACATTCTAGGGGTTCTGCAATTGCCCCTTTGTATGTTAAAGCACTTTTCAAAAAATCCACCATAAGTCTGGAGGCCATAACTAAGAGATGTAAGGAATGGTCAGGGTCTGGGACAAAGCAAAAGACTTAGTTATTTCCTGAGACACTAGGCAAGGGGCTGGAGGCCTGGTTCCAGAAGACCTGCCCTCCAACATTCACATGTAATGCAAATGCTAATAAGTTACCCCCTCCTGTTGCACCTTCCAGAATGGTGAATGATTCCATCTCTGACGGCGACCCAATAAAATGACTCTCACATATAAGCTTACCTCGAGCCTTCTATTCTCTGGGGCGCTGAGGAAACTGAGGCCTTTTTCCTGAATTCTTTTAACTAAAATGAAAAAGACGGTCCCAGGAAGACCTCAAGAGAGGAACCCTGACACCGGAGACTTCATTAAGCACTTACCACATGACAGATCCATGTGGTCCAACAGCCAGAGAGGAGAGCCAACTGCACGCAAATGCCCACGGCCGGGAGTAATCCTAGCCGGCCCCTGGACCACTGCCTCCAGATCCCCTACACCGCCCGCTCAGCTGGAGTTTGGGAAACCGCACAATGTCTGCAATGTAAGGAATTCCATCCACCCAACCTTTATCAAGCCTGTCAGAAGGTAGCAGCTGCCCGTGAAGGCTTTGGGGAGATTTGCTCAAATATGAAGATGGACGTGGGTCTTCTTTTACTGACACACTTGAGGGAAGGAGCAAGAAGAAAAGCCGCCGAGCTCTGTGGGTGCGGCCCGGGGGACCTCTGCACCGGAGGCAGGGGGCCCGGCTGCGGAAACGACAGGGTGGCATGCATCTCAGGCCTTTGCATGCCCCCTGGATCCGCAGTCTGGGACAGCAGCAAGTGTGTAGAGGAAGAGAAGCAGCCTGCCATGGTGGGGTCAAAGGTCAGCCGCATGCCTGGGCCCCAACAGGCTGGGTGATCTGACCAGCTCATTCCCCTCTTCAGACCTCAGCTTCCTTGCCAGCAAAAAATGAGATGGATGTTCTAAATCTGTGCATTGGGATTTGTTTATTCTTGTAATAAAATTCACGTAACACGGGGCACCTGGGCGGTTCAGCCATTCGGCATCTGCCTTCGGCATCTGCCTTTGGCTTGGGTCATGATCCCAGGGTCCTGGAATCGAGCCCTGCATCGGGCCCCCTGCTCAGCGGGAAGCCTGCTTCTCCCTCTCCCACTCCCCCTGCTTGTGTTCCCTCTCTCTCTCTGTGTCTCTGTCTGTCAAAGGAATGAATAAAATCTTCAAAAAAAAAAAAAAATTCACATCACACAAAATGTGTTAGTACTGACATTTGGTACATCCCAGCACCAGGCAACCCTCATCTCTCTATATTTGCAGGGCATCTTCATCACCCCGCAAAAACAGCCCATCCCCATGAAGCAGCTCCTCCCCAGCACCCCTCCCCCTGGCCCCTGGGAACCAGGAATCTTCTTTCTGCCGTGTGCACTTGCCGGTTCTGGGTATTTCATATGAACAGAATCTTACACTTTTGTGGCCTTTTGTGACTGGCTGCTGTCACTCAGTGCCATGTTGGCAAGGTTCATCTGTGTTTAAGCATTTAGCAGCACTTTGTTTCTTTTCATGGCTAAATAATATTCCATCGTGGACCTTTACTACTTTTTTTTTTAAGATTTTATTTATTTATTTATTTGACAGAGGGAAAGAGATATCGAGAGAGGAGATCAGGTAGAGGGAGTGGGAGAGGGGGAAGCAGGCTTCGCACTGAGCAGGGAGCCTCATGCAGGGCTCGATCCCAGAACTCTGAGATCATGGCCTGAGCCAAAGGCAGATGCTTAACCGACCGAGCCAACCAGGGGCCCCACATAGAGTCTCTTTTAGGGCAATTATGGAATCACAGCCAGACAGGACTCCTGGCCTCCCTGGCATGGAGCTTTATCTCATGGGATGCCGAGGATACACTTCCCTGCCAGCTCACAGCTAGGAGGGGCTGATTTTACTGTATAATCGTTTAATCACATATAGAAAGGAAATGCCAGCCCACCAGCCAACTGGGTTGAGGACCAAAATTTTAGAAACTTGGTCACAAGGTGAATTTAGGGTTCTGGCTGAGAGGTCTTATACTAGCTTCCTATGGCTGCCCAAGCAGACTAAGACATATGGTATTGTGTGTGTGAATGTCTGTCTGTATGTGTGTGTGTTTAAAGATTTTATTTATATACTTTATTTTAGATAAAGAGAGCAATCGCATAAGCAGGGAGAGGGGCAGCAGGAGAGGGGGAGAATCTCAAGCAGATTCCCTGCTGAGCATGGAGCCCAAAATGGGGCTCGTTCTCACAATCCTGAGATCATGACCTGAGCTGAAGCCAAGAGTTGGATGTTTAACCGACTGAGCCACCCAGGTGCTCCTGTGGTATTGTATGTTTAAGTGACTGAGGAACCCCAAACTCTTTTCCACAGTGGCCACACCATTTTCCATTCCCACCATCAATGTTTGAAGGTCCTGTTTGCTCCTCAACCTTACCAACACGGGGGCTCTTTTAAGCAGGGAGAGCATTTAGTAATAAAACTGCTTTTTTTTAAAGATTTTATTTATTTGTCAGAGAAAGTGAGCACATAAGCAGGGGGAACTGCAGGCAGAGGGAAAAAGCGGGCTCCCCACTGAGCAGGGAGCCCAATGAGCCAAAAGCAGACTCTACTGACTGAGCCAACCAGCTGTCCCAATAAAACTGCTTCTTATAATGAAATCCTTCTTGGAACCTTACTATAAGAAAACCGATAAAAGAGAAGCTATTGAGTGGAGGGGATATGACAGCACCTCTGAGGAAGCCCTAGGCTTCTAAGAAACACAGCATGAAAGCAAATGCTCTGAATAGGTTTGTTGGATCCTTCCTGGCTTGGAATCCAGAGAGCCCCATCTTGACCGGTTTCCCAGGTCCATCCAGGTCCTTGGAGGTGTGGCCTAGAGAAGAATCTCCCCATCTCCATCTTATGCTTCTAGGGGAGGCTTGAGGTTGCAGGGCTCTTCCAGATGTGGTGTGGGGCCCATCTGTGCGAGAAACATCTGGTTCTCATTAAAATGAAAATTCTGGGATCCTACCAGACTAACGGAATGGGAATCTTTTTCAGAGGAACCCTGGAATTTGCATTTTTTTTACATACTTCCAGATGATTTTGATGCCCCCAAATTTGAGAACCACTGGCCTGGAAGGGTCTGAGGGGTGAGGGGTTTGCAGGTGGATGCCTCAATACGGAAGGCCAAAGAGCAGCCATCTTGCTGAACTGTGGTAAGCTCCCTCCCTTGCTCTTTAAGTGAGAGAGACGCGCTGGATTTTGCTTTGGAATCCAAGTGCCACCTGGAGCTACCCAAAGGTCATATTGGCACCACCTCCTTCCCACGGGACTGTGAAGTTCCAAAGGATAAGGACCCTCTTATGCCCCTCAGAAACTGTGCACAGTGTTTAAGCATTCCCAAGTGCTGTTATTTCTTTTAATGATGGTTATTATGGTTACTTTTTTGAAATTTGAAAATACAGCAGATCAGTCATAAAGCAATGACTATTTATGCAAGTTTTAGCAGCGTTAAGCAATGCCTTCGTTGTGCTGAGAATCAACATTATTTACTTTGGGAATCTTGCCCAGATTTCTGTTAACTCACTCACACATAGCTTCTCCTCCCAGCCTTGTGACTCAATGAGGTTTTCCCCCGCTGGGGGAAGGAAAACTATTATGTACAGACCCAGTCTAGTGCAATGGACTCATCAAGGATCATCAAAAGCCCCCATTCCACTTACACCCCCAGAGTAGAAACTCCCTCTTCAGGCTCTGCTGGGACTCCCCCAAGAAGGAGTAGCTCCTACGGTTTTGGTTATACATTGCTATGTAACAAATCTTGCCGAAACTTAGTGACTTAACACAACAACCATTTTATTATTCCTCACCGGTCTTTGGATCGACTAAGCTCAACTGAGCAGTTCTGCTGCTTCTGTTATCTGTGAGACCACAGCCATCTGGGGGCTCAAATGGGCTGACGAAGTCAAGCTGGCTCAGTCACATGACTAGGAGCTGATAGTGGCTGTCAGCTGGGAGCTTAGCTGGGCTTGCTGGTGAAATGTCCTGTACATGGCCTCTTCGTGTGGCCTGGGCTTCCCATCGTGTGACAGCTGGGCTATAAAAGGGAGTATCGTAAGATCCAGTGTTCCAAGAGGGAGGAGATAACTTAAAGCACCGGGATTCAACCCGAGCTCTAAGACCTTGCATATGCCATTTAATCTCCTAGACCCTAAACTTCCCCATCCACCACATGGAGATAATTCCTTTCTCATCAGAAGGATGTGAAGACTAAGATGGGATATATAAAGCTCTTCACACAGTGCTCATAGAGAGTGAGTTAGGATCATGGGCACACCAGCACCTAATCCTAGGACACCCTGGGTTTCTCCACTTTTTCTCCCACCTTATCCGGATTCCTCAGCGGCCACCTCTCATTTGAAGACAAAGGAGAGGTTGCTGTCTTTAATGGGATCCTGTAGGTCTAGATGCAGAGATTAGAAACTATGACAGGACTCCTTGGAGTCAAAATATTTGAAGATATTTGTAAGAAAACATTGCTTGCTGCCCAGTGAATTACATGTTACAATAGCATGTTATCAAACTAAATGCCTGTCAATAGAGCATGAGAGATGATAACATCCATATTCTACTGGATATTCTTTGCTCTTGGGGCATCTAGCAACTGATCATCCTTCCTCTCAGGGGGAAACTGTAAGACAGGAACTAAACACCCCTGCTGTCTGCTACAGAGGCCAAGAGGAAGGCAGATGAGCCCACTCCTGCTTCCTGGAAGGGGTGTAAGCTGAGTGTGGCAGCAAGAAGCTCCTGCTGAGGCAAAGTCACAGGCACGGTTAGTGACGTTCCAGCTTCCCAGGCTGGCAGTGGAGCCTAGATTCCGGTGGCATATAGGTCAGCATCTGGCAGAACAGAGCTGCCTCACTGACCTAGACGACTCAGCCTGGAACTGTTGTAGATGTGAGAAATGAACTTTAATTCATTAAGCCACTCTAAATTGGGCTTTTTATGTTATATAGCTTATACTAGTTATAGTGACTTGAGAACATGGCCACCATGTTCCTTCCATTGAGGTTAGAATCTGTGTTCTCTCCTCTCAAATCAGGACAGGATTGTGACCACTTAGATCAAGGACTATAGTGAAAGGTCATGAAAGGCCACATGGCTTTCTCCCTGCTTACAGGAACACTAGCTCCTGGAGCACTGAGCCACCCTGTCAGAAGTCAGACTACCCAGGGGCTGCCACACTGTGAGGAAGCCTAAGCCATATACGGAGGCCACATACAGGCACTGTGGTCAGAAGCTGTAGCTCACAGGGCACTTGGACGGCTCAGGCAGTTGAGCGTCCAACTCTTGATTTTGGCTCAGGTCATGAACTCAGGGTTGTGAGAGGGAGCCTCGCATGGGGCTCTGTGCTCAGCATGGAGTCTGCTTGAGATTCTCTCTTCCTTTTCCTCTGCCCCTCCGGTCAACTCGCTCTCAAAATAAATAAATAAACCTTTTTTATTTATTTTTTTTAAAGATTTTATTTATTTATTTGATAGAGATCACAAGCAGGCAGAGAGGCAGGCAGAGAGAGAGAGGGGAAAGCAGGCTCCCCTCCCCACTGAGCAGAGAGCCCGATGCAGAGCTCAATCCCACAACCCCGAGACCATGACCCGAGCCGACGGCAGAGGCTTTAAACCACTAAGCCACCCAGGTGCCCCTAAATAAACCTTTTTTAAAAAGCCTTCAACCTTAGCCCAGGGTTCATGTCATCCCAGCCAAATCTCAAACATGTGAATGAAGAAGTTTCCTGATGATTCCATTACCCTCTCCCGACACCAGCTTATCATCTTTCAGTTTGAATTTTCCCAGCTGAGGTCCCAGACTGTGACATCATCCCTGCTGTATCCTGTTAGAATTCCTGACCCACAGACTATATGAGCATATTAAATAGCAATTGTTTTATTCTGCTAAGTTTTATGAATCGTTATACTGCAATAACTAATAGAACACTGAACTATATATAATAGATTCTGTGGGCTATCAGTACTCTCTCAAAAAATTCCTTTCTTGCTGATTCAGTTAACCAGACTTGGTTGCTGTTGTTGCCATCAAGAATCTTGACTGGTAGATATACAATGAAACATGCCACAATGCTTAAACTGTTGGAGTTTAGATGTTCACAATGTAGTTTTGAGTGAAAATGGCAGGTTCCAAAACAGGTAAAAATAGTTCTATTTTTGTAAACTAAAATAATTTTTGCATAGAATAAATTCTAGGATGCCATGTACTAAAATTATACTGTGTTTAGGTACTAGAATTACAGGGGTTTTTTGTTTTTGTGCTATCCGTATATTCTAATTTTCTAATAATGAATATCATTACAGTTACATGTATAATTTTTTAAATTAAAAAATATTTATTAAAAAATTAAGCCAGCATTATAGATGAAGGAATTTGAGAGTACTTAGCATACCTCTCCACCTTTGAGGATTTTTTATGTTGCCCAGTGAAAGACCCAAAAATACAATCTTTAGGAAGTATGATAGTCCCTAATAATTCCTCCTCTCCCTATAAACACATGCAGTTTCTCACACCAGTAGTGTTTGGGGGCGCTTTCCTGGCTCAGGTGTTGGAGCATGCAAGTCTTAATCTCAAAGACCTAAGTCCAAGCCCCATGTGGGGCACAGAGATTACTTACAAAAAACAATAGTAATGTTTAGGGGCACCTGGGTAGCTCAGCTGATTAAGTGACTGCCTTTGGCTCAGATCATGATCGTGGAGTCCAGGAATGGAGTCCTGCATTGGACTCTGCTCAGCAGGGAGTCTGCTTCTCCCTCTGACCCTCTCCCCTGTCTTGCTCTCTCATTCTCTCTTTCTCAAATAAATAAAATCTTTTAAAAATATATTAGTATTTAGTTCCCCTTTTCTTAAGTCTGGGCAGTGCATATGACTGCTTTGGCCAATGGAATAGAGCAAGTTTGAGGATTTCTGATCTCAAGGGTTAGGAAGACTGGTAGCTTTTGTTTCTTCCTCTTACATGCTTGTTCTTGGGATGTTCCCTCTTAGAACCTAGCCCAACCCATGTGTCAGAGAAACAAAGCTCTCCAGTTGGCTGCTTCAGCTGAGCTCCTAGCTAATAGCCAACACCAACTTCCAGCCATGTGAATGAGTCATTTGGAATTCCAATGCAACCAAGCCCCAGATGACTTCAACTCTAGTCAACAATCTATGGGACAGAAGAATCACCCAGCTGAGCACTGCTCACCCACAGACACATGAAAGTCCTAATATGGTGGTTGTTTTAAACCACTAAGTTTTGGGATAATGGGGTAGCCAGCCTACAAGATGGCTCCAGTGATCTTCATCTTCTGATATTCACACCCTTGTGTAGTCCCTTTGCACACTATGCCAGGGCTGGTCTGTGTGACAAACAGAATATAGTAGAAGTGATGTGTGGTATGTTACTTCCAAGATTAAAGTATAAAAGACCTTGTTGTTTCTCTCTTGGTCACTCTCTCAGATGGCTCTTCATGTTGTGAGCAGTCCCATGGCAAGAAAACTACATAAGATGACCAACTTGTCACCAGGTAGCCCAGGACTTTACTCGTTTTAGACTGAGAGTCTCATTCTGCAAACCCCATCAGTCCTGAGCAAACGAGGATGGTTGGCCACCCCACACTCATGTGTAAGGCACTGAGGCCTTTGGACAACAGTGTGCTAGAAACTGAGGCCTCCCGACCATAACTGCATGTGTTGTGTCATCTTGGAAACAGATCCTCCAGCCCCAGTCAAGCCTTCAAATGACTACAGCGCCAGCTGACCACTTGCAACCCTGTAAAAGACCCTGATCCAGAACTACCCAGGTAAGCTGATTCCAAATTCCTGAGATCCCCCAGAAACTGTATAAGATAATAAATAGTTGTCATTTTAAGATGCTAACTTTGGAGTAATTTTTTAAATACCAATAGGTAATTTATACAGGTGGTCTGTTCTACCGAAATCAGTAACAGAAACAGGGGCATGTTCCTGTTGTACACCCTGCTCTAAAGAGCTGTGGTGATCTTTCTGTCTAGGGACTTCCTTTCCTTTCCTGAAAATCAACCTGAGGGAATTTTGCCTCTCAAGTTCCTGAAGAGCAGTGCCGGGCCAGGCCCCTGCTTACTGCTGGGGAAGCTCATTCCAATTCTAATTGTCTTCCAGGCATTAACAATGAATCTCTTGGGCTCACAAGGTCCTCCCCCTCTCCACTTCCAAATACTCTCTGAGGCCATCCTTGAAGGCCTGAGGTGCTTACCAGCTGCTTCCGCAGCCTTCTCTGCTAGAAAGTATCCCTTGATCTCTGACAACTATCTGTGCGTGGAAAACAAGGCATGGGGTGTGTGATCAGCAGGACATGTGGACTGTTTGTGAAGATCTGGGAGACCTGACCTCAAATCTCTTCCAACCAGGCACCGAGGTATTTGAGATTTGGCCTGTTGAATGTGATTCGTTCACTTGGAAGGGCCAGTCTATTCACCAGCACCTTCTTCTGGATGAGCTGTAAGTCCTTCTTGCCTGGGCAGGGCAGCAGAAGAGCAGTGGGAAATTAGTCGAGGGGAGCACAAACAGTAGGGGGGCCCCCCCCGAAAGCTGATCTGGGCTCCATTTCCGGTCTAGTAGGGGGTTATGCTGGCCCTGTCTCTGGGCCGCCTGTGGGCTGCACACATGCACGGTGCCCAGCACACTCGGGCCAGCTGCCGTGTGCGCCCGGGGAGCCAGAGACATCTGTAAAATAGATAAAGATACGAGTAACATGAGCTGAGCTATCAGTGTTCTGTAGTCAGGCCACAGACCGCATGGCTTCAAAGAACAGAAAACTATTTTCTCACAGTTCTGGAACCAAAGGTCCAAAAGTAAAGTGTCAGAAGGTTTAGTTGCTTCTGGGGCTGCGAGGGAGACTCCATCCCATCCCCTTCTCTTAGCTTCTGGTGGTTTGCTGGTCATCTGGGGCATCCCCGCGGCCTGTCGGTGCATCCCTCAATCTCCTGTTCACCTGGCGTGCTCCCCATATATCTCTCTCGGTCTAAATTTCCGGTCCTCATTGACCCCATCTTAACCTCAATCATCTGCAAAGACCCCATTTCCAAATAAGGTCGCATTCAGAGGGAGCAGGAGTTAGGACTTCAGCATCTTTGAGGGCGCACAATTCAAACCATAACACCAAGCGTTTAGTAAAAATAGCTCATATCCATGAAATGCCCAGCATTTGCTAGGAGAGGCATTTTGTATACGTTATTCCTGATTCTCATGAAGTTTTCCTAATTTTATAGCTGTAGGAAAAGGATCGGAACGATTACAGGGCTTATCCTAACTCACGTAGCTTGAAAAAGTAGGGTCTGGAATCAGCCTAGCTTCACCACTTCGTGGGGAGGGAGACCTTGGACAAGTTACTTAACCTCTCTGAACCGGGTTTCTTCATTTGTAAAGCGAAGATAAGAATCGCGCCTCTGTTCGTGCTGAGCGGCTTGGCTGCAAAGGTTTTAAAGATAATGCACAGAACCTGACACACAGTAATTACTGAACTCATGTAACTGTTATGATAAAGAGTAGAGTCAATGTTTAAATCCACATCTCACTTAGCTCTGATACCTTCATCGTCTCCTCTAGGACGCTGCACAACCACGTGCCAGGCTCTTCTTCACCCATGATCTCACCAAATCTTCATTGTATTTTATGGGTGAGGGAACCGAGATACAGAGAGGTGAGGTGACCTGACCAAGGTCACCCAGCAGATAAAGTCTTCTCACCTAGCTCCACTGACTCCGATAATTTTCCACTATGTAACCCCTCATCCCAGTGCACAGATACAATATAGTAGAACACTGTCCTCTACCACGGTTTGCTGTATCTCCAGATCCAAGGGAGTCAGCCAATATGAGTTCATAATCTTGTGGCCCTCCCCAGGTCTACTGCAGGCAAAGAATTCTGTTTCCATAACACTCAGCTCCTGCTGGTTCAGAAAGCTCAGTTCAGGGGTGCCTGGATGGCTCAGGTTAGGTGTCTGCCTTTGACTCAGGTCATGGTCCCGGAGTCCTGGGATCGAGTCCCACATCGGGCTCCCTGCTCAGCAGGGAGCCTGCTTCTCCCTCTCCCACTCCCCCTGCTTGTGTTCCCTCTCTGGCTGTCTCTGTCAAATAAATAAATAAAATCTTAAAAAAAAAAAAAAAGAAAGAAAGCTCAGTCCAGAAGATAGATTTATTTTTTCTTAAGTCCTTCAGAACTCTTTCTCTCTCTATCTCTCTCTCTCTCTCTCTCTCTCACACACACACACACACACACACACACACACGCAATGCTTATACTAGGCCTTACCCCTGGAACAAAGTAACTAATCACTGAAAGGGAATGGGTTGTATAAGATACCTCAGTTAGAAGGCTTGAAAAGTACAGAACCAGCTGCAAGGCCTAATCCAAATCTCCCTGGCAAATGAAGGTAGAGAAGATTCCAAAAGGCAAAAATAAAAACCAAAAAACCATATAAACACCTCAGAAATAAGCTCCTTCTGATTTCTCTGTCAGGACAGAAAAAGAGACAAAGCAGCTAGATTCTCTGGCCAGGCCTTTCTTTGATCTTCCTTCCACCACCTCTTACCTAGCCGCCCTTCCATACCACAACTCAACCCTACAAACACCTAAGCTGGGCACCTAGGAAGAATGGTGACCCACCAGCCTCCTCTGGCCCATAGACAAGTTTTGTTTAGCCTGAACACAGTTTTTAAGTTAGTTGTTAACATTTTTCAAAGTGAGACGTTTCAGCTAGGACTTGTTTTTTTGCTTCTTTTGGAAACTCCCAAGTTCTGGCCAAGAGGCTCTGTGTCCCTGAGTGGCCACCGTGAGCCAAAGCTGAGTAGTGGCTGCCTCTGAGTTGATTATTTTTATACCTAGACCACTTGACTCACTCATCTTCCTTGCCTGACCCCTCTAGGCACGTGAGGTTTTCACTCTGTGCAGTTGAGCCCTCCCCTCTGCTACCAGATAAAATCTATCTTGCCTCACCTGGCCTGGCATTCAAAAGTCCTTCCCAGTGTGGTTTATTCAGACCTAGCCCTGTGACCCTATTTCATTCCAAATTCCTCTACTACTTCATCTCCAGACAGGTCCTGGATTTTCCCATATTGGTTCTTGGGCTAGGGCTGTTTTACTTCCTCTGAGATGCCTTCAGCCCAGCTTGGCCAGAACTCTTCCACACCCTTTGAGGTCCATATGAAGGCCTTCTCAGGACCTCCCAAACACATGCAAGCTTTTGTTCATTCGATGTTCGAAGTCACCTTGTCATTTTGAAGTCTTCTCACATTTGCATATCACAATTTCTCTTCCTGTGAGTCTTCCCCTGCTAGCCAGTGGCTCCGGCGGGGCCCAGCCCTGTAGCCGGCTTCGCCACAGCATTAGATCCGTGAATAAGGACGCTGTCTTGACCCTCCAAACCAGCCCAGTCGCCACTGATCTAATACCTCAGTTCATGCCACACGGAGCAGAAGAATTGCCTGGCTGAGACTTGCACACATTTCTGACTTTTCGACCAGCTGTGGGATATAATAAAAGGGTTGTTGTTTAAGCCACTAAGTTTTAGGCCAGTCTGTCATACAGCAGTAGATAACTGAGACAGTTGGGAAAAATAACAGTTTAATCTTGTTAACTATTTTCTTCAAGTCTTTTTACAAAAAAAAGAAAAAAGAAAAAAGTGTCACACACACACACACACACACGTGTGCACACATAACTTAGAGAAGGGGAAGGAACTAGTGGTTATTGAGATAATTTGATTTCTGTTTGGCCATTTTACATGTATTATCTCTAATACTCAAGACAATCCGGCTTATATTATTATTTACATCTAAAAAAAGAAGACAAAGCCCAGAAAAGTTCAGTAACCAGCAGATGATCACACAGCTCATGAGTGAGGGAAATGGGAATTGAATGCCCAGTCTGGTCTATCCAGCCACAAGATCCAGGTTTTTGTCACCACCTCACCTTCCTACACCACCTCTCTGGGCTCGGATTGTGGTCTACACTCCACTTAATGTGACACCATATGTGGTCTCTTCATGTTGCTGCAAAGCCTTCAGTCCTTCCTATTAAATGGCCACATACATATATTTTTTAAAGATTTATTTGAGAGAGGGAGAAATAGCAGGGAAGGGACAGAGGGAGAAGAAGAAATCTCAAGCAGACTCCCTGCTGAGCCCGGAGCTTGACAGGGGCCTCATTCTCCCAACCCTGAGATCATGACCCGAGCTGAAACCAAGAGTCAGACACTCAACCAAATGAGGTACCCAGGTGCCCCAGTAAATGGCCACATATTATTCCAATTATAGTTTACATACCATTCCCCTCCTGTTGAGCATTTACATTCCTTCCAGATCTTTTTTCCATTAAAAGAATTCTGACAGTTGCACCATGCCACAAAGAGTAGGAATTCTAAAGGGTGGGGTGAGCCTTTTTGGAGTTTCTTGGGTTTTACCAGGAATCTCATCTACGTGACTCCTCCAGCCATCCACTCCTCACCCAGCCACCCTCTCCACGCCGACTGCTCTGCTATAGGGAGCCTGGGTATACAGGCGCCTAAGGAGGGTGTCCCAGGTGTGGCAGAGAAAGAGAAGAATTTCCTTGAAACGCACACCCATTCAGCCCAGATGAGTTAATCACCTTTTATCAAGTTAATGCAGACCTCATTAACCTTAAATAGCTTTGACAGCTGGAAAAATGAAGATTATGTCAGGATTCTTGCTGATTTTAAAAAGATTACAAATCCTGTTATTTCTAAAGGGCCAGGTAAAATGTTTTTAAATCCTGTTAAGAATTTTAGCAGATACCCAGAGAGCAGTGGGTAGACATTAAATGGTTTTAAACAGAGGAGTGAGGACCTAATCTGATTTTTTTTTTTTTTTTTAATCTGGAAAGAACATCCTGGATGGAGGGCAATGGCAGGATTTAGTGATTGAGAGGATGGAGGGTGGGGGTAGGGAGGACTCTAGCTGGGTGGGTAGGAGGAGAACCAGGAAGGGAATAATGGGACCAGGTGAGCTAGGGGTGCCTGAGGGCAGCACCTGGGCCAGGCCAACTTCTGCTAGGACCAGGGATGCAGACCTGGGAGGGAGGGCCCCATAGGCCAGGAGGGAGAGAGATCTGGAGAGCCACAGCAGGCCCAGAAGGAGAAGTGAGGAAGGATGCTAGGGAAAGGTCCTGAGGCCTCAGCAGCCCATGAGGCTGCCAACCCTTCCTTCCTAGGAAGGAAGTCCCAAACTACCCCATTTTAAGGGGCTGTATGAGCTGGTCATCACATCCCTGGAGGGTTTCAGCTCAAAGATTCCCGTGGATTTTATACTTAAGGGAAAGCACTAACCCAGATGGAGCCCCAGGAAGAAAATTCCTTTCTTTCCTTTCTTGCAAGTATTTATTTGAGAGAGAGAGATATCAAGAAAGAGCAGGAAGGGATGGGGAGAGGGAGAAGCAGGCTCCCCTCTGGGCAGGGAGGCCGAATAAACGCGGGGCTCGATCCCAGGACCCCGGGATCACAGCCTGAGCAGAAGGCAGATACTCAACTGAGTTACCCAGGTGCCTCTAAATCCCCTTGTTTCTGACCTCCTCAAGATCTGCAGCCAGCCAAAGACAAGTGCCAAGGGGACTGGCACCAGCTCAGATCAGTGCTTTAAGAGGAGCAAAGACAGGCGCCCAGGTGGCTCAGTCGTTAAGTGTCTGCCTTCTGCTCAGGTCATGATCCCAGCGTCCTGGGATGGAGTCCTGCATCTGGCTCCCTGCTCAGCAGAGAGCCTGCTTCTCCCTCTCCTCCCTGCCTGTACTCTCTAGCTCTCTCTTTCTCTCTCTCTCTCTCTCTCTCTCTCAAATAAATAAAATCAGAGGAGCAAAGACAAACAACTTGGGGGAAGCAGAATTTCATTCCACCTGGGCATCAGGGAGCAGAAGATGGGATAGGTTTTCCTCTGGACAGTGAAGGACGAGGGACCACCATGCAAAGATCCAAAGAGCGGAAAATACAGGACAGGCCAGAGCTAGAGCCGAGGGAACTTTGCAGCTATACAATGCTACCTAGATGCAAGCAGATACCACTGTTTACACTGCTCAGACTCACAAGATTGTGAAGTTCTGGGCAGCCATCTAACCATGGCCCTGTAGGCTTTTTCATCATCAGTGGCTGAGATAGAAATTTTCTGTGACATCATCTGGGAAAATTGTCCTCCAAAAAGCAACTTTCCAGAGCCTATACTTTAGTCGTGCATTTTTTGTACTAGCCTCCTTGACCAGCTTCTTCCTGGTCTACCTGAATATTCCCTTTTGCCCTCTTTCTTTTTAAGCCTTTGGAGGAGGGGATGAGGTATGTAAAAATAAACAAATCTATAAAACACAAAACCTATCATCTTTCAACGGAAAGCCATGTCCCCCAAATCTACAGGAGGGTAGTGGTGCTGTGAGTCTCATGGTGGGCGGGGGGTGGGGGCGTTGAGGGGGCTAACTCGATGGGGCCAGGGAGGCAGGGTCAAGGAAGGAAGTCCAGTAAGGGGCAAGCCTGGGCAGAGGACTCTGGAGGTAGTGTCTGGAGTGAACTGGGACAGAAAGTCCTCAGGAAACCCGGAAGGTTATTAGTCTAGGTACATACTTAGAGTCAGCTTCAGGTGAGGCTGGTCAGGCAAGTCAAGGTCATTTCTGTTCCAAATGACATATTTGAGAGTTAAGAGAGGAGACTTCTCAGGCTTCACATTTTCTACACCCAGGCAAAGAGGTTCCCTTCCGTGTAGGATAACCTGGGAAATGTGAAGGACATAGGGATGTAGAAACTGGGTGGGGAGATGATGATAAATGCTCTTGGAACAACTGCAGAGCTGAGGCAATTTGGCGGGCGGAGCAGGGATAGGTTGGGATCTGTGCTTCCACGCCATGGGCATGGGGGCAGAGGGGAACAAGAGACACAGTACACTAAGAGCCTTCAATTAACGTTGCCATTTTACTGAGAATTTACAAGTGGAGTTATTCTTGGTCGAGCTGTGTTTGGCAGCAAGTTCAATACATAACATATAATTGCTACATAAATTTACAATTGTTTACAAATACATGACAACGATATTTGCTCCTTGGGGACCACAACCCACAGATCCCGGCAAGAAGGAGATTTGCCAGCAACAAGGGAGAAAGCCCCATGCAACCTCACAAAAATTTTCCAGTTCCTAACCTTTCAGCATTCCTCAGGCAGGGCCTCCTATTGTGTGGAAAGGTCCCTTCAGGACGGTGGGGAGGGCCTGTCGAGGGTGGCAGATCTCAGAATCACCATCTAAGATTAACTCCGTGCAGGAGGTGGGGGTCATGGTCACCAAAATGCTTTCTTCTTCTGTGTAATCATCTGATAGGAGGCTTATCAATGACTACCCGAGGAGACCCCTAGCTTCTGCCCTCAGATGCTGGACTGAGGAGTAGTAGGTCAGGAAGCCCAGTTCTGTTTGGGCTGAGTGGGAGAGGGACTCCCCAGCTCAAAAGACTGAGTGGAACAGCAGGTAGCAGTGAGGTGCTCAGTCTGTCACTAGACAGACAGGGCTCTTCCAATTGGCCATTTTGATCCAGACATCCTGAGGTCATAGACGGTTTAACGTGAGTAAAAACTATATAATTGGATTTGAGAGAAGATGCCAAAATACTAAGTTATTTCATATCTAGTAACTGCAAACATAAAGAATGACTTTTTTATTCTGTCAGTGAATGTTTCATGATTGTCTCCTCTGGAGCGGGCATTCACTCCGTAGGTACTGAAGACCCAGTAATGAAGAAGAAGCAGGGTCTGAGAGGATAGATACAAGGAACAGTCACCTAACACTCCCATATAACTATGACTCATGATACATGCCTTAGCAATAACATGAACATCCCAGTAACAATACCTAACATTAATTGGGCTGACAATTGCAGGCACTGAGCTGACTGGTCCTCAGTTCGTTCCCTCCTACAGTCCTCACAACTCCCAGGCAACTGTGTTCATCATCCGCTTTACGGATGAACACACCTGAGCTGCACAGAAGTCAAAAGACTTGCTGGGAAGAGGCAGAGCTTCAATTTGAATCCAGGTCTGACTCCAGAAAGCAGGCACTTGACCCTGAAGTAAAGAGCAGGAAGAAGAAGTAAAGGACTTGCCTTTGGCATGGAGGAGATCTCTCTGTGCTCCCAGTCGTCTGCCTTTATCCTCACCCTTATCCTGCCTTTGTAGACCAAGTAGAAATGATGATTCCTTTGACCTACTGACCTGGTAACCAGGGCCAGAGAATTTCACATTTACTTTGTTGGGTCATGAGATAGGACCAAGAATGGAGTTAGGGTCAGGAACAGGATAATCGTGCCTTTCCAGCATAATTACATCCTTGCACTCTGTGATCAAAATGATTGAGTCATAAGGTTTTTCTTAGTGCCAGAGCCATCTAACTTGCTCTCAAAGAGGTCGCCCAGGGTTGTTTTACTTTGATGTATTTACCAGAGAGCTGAACCTGTTTTGCAGCCAAGTCGGTACTCTGAGGTCCAGCTGCGTGGAGATGCCTGACTCCCAGCAATCCAACTCATAGGAGGCTGAAGTATATAACCAAATACTCGTGTATTTATTCACAGCTGGTGTTAGTCCTTCAGTAACTGGAATGCTCCTCCCTCAACTGGGGCATCCTTTTCCCAATATAAGCAATCAGAGAGCCAAATCAGCCATCAGCTGGCTGGTTGGTGAGTATATCCCAAGAGTTAGCTGCGGGCAGATTTCATTTAAGTCAGGGTGGGGCTTAGCGAGTCGCCTCAACCTCACAGCAGGGCACTTCTGTATGAGCTCCAGTTTCCTGTTGTTCTTTCCTGGACCACGGTGGGTAATAAGTGTCACCGGCTGGCCTCTTGGTTTTACCCTACTTCTTTTTCCTTTCTATTCTCCAACCTTCTCCCTCATTCTTGTTTCCTGCTTTCTCCATACAGTACAGTTGATAAGATTGCTAGTCATTCCATTGTTATTACATCCCAGCCCTGGACCCAGCCACGCCAGGATACGTCAGGGAGGTGATCTGATGGGTGGGTGGGCTGGTCCAAGCTCTTCCTTTAGGTATGGCCTTTTTGTATTTATTCTCAGATATATTAGGTTAAACCATATGAAATTGCTATATGGGCAGGCCAAAAACAGAGAGCAGCAACTTCATGTGGTTCAACTAACAGCAGACCAGATTTATTAGGGGTGGGCTTAATGAGTCCAACCCCTGCTTGCAAGCCTCAGTGGTATGTGTGTATAGGGTCATACATGGCAGCCTGTTACATATATCTAGAAACAGGCTTCTCTGGCTAGCCACTGGTCTGGCACCTTGTTCATCTTGCTATCTGTTCAGCCTCTGATTAGGGCCTTAATGTCAGGGATGACAAAGGAGGGACTTGAGGTTGAGGGAGAAAGTCAAATTTTTTGTTATACCTGAGAGTATGCGTTCTGAAGCCAACAGAGAACAATTTTAAGGAACACTTTTTGGTAGTCCATGTCTTATTTATTCCCCTGTTCATGTGAAAAAATTGGAGACTAATGGAAACAATTTTACATTCTACAACATCAAATGCCTGGGTGATGCAGGCTGATGCCCCACACCATTCCTCCCTTGTGCAGGGTTTTCAAGGGCTGTAGCTATATGTACATGTATTTGTCTGTTTCTGGTAGCAGCTTACCATACAGTAAGCTCTGTGAGGGTAATGCCTATCTCTGACTTAATTATCCTTAACTCGTATCATAGGGCCTGGCACGGAGTAAGTGATCATTTTAAGAAATGTTTTAAAAACATAAATGAATGAGTGAGTGAGTGAGTGAAGTTAAACAACAAGCAAATCACAGAAATACCAGGAAGGCATCAAATACCATACCAAACAAAAGGTCTCTGGACCTTTAAAGGTCAGGAACCAGGCTGCCTGCAGAAGTCACCAGAGACTCCCCAGAGGAAGTGGTCTGAAGGCATTTGCTCCCCAATTGGAAAAGGTTGGTGGAATAGCTCAGGCCGTAGCACAATCTGCCTCACAGATGTGAGAGAGGAAGCCACAAATGACAAGAAGCCACAAATGAAAAGTTGCTCCCTATTTCCTGGCAAGCTCTTTGGCCAGTATGAGCCACATTCCTTTGAGCTGAGCGTGTGTGGAATTTTCAGCCTAGGTAGCAGAATGGAACTTGGAACAAACAGCTCAGCAAAAAAGAACCCAGGGACAATGGGGTGGGTCCAGCTGCCCTTTGCCAGCTCTTGAGCTCACAGAATGTTGGCTCAGTGGGTCTTGTTGAGGGAGATAAATGATGTCTTTTGGATTATACCATTTCAGAGGGCTCAGAGAGACATTTCCATGTTCAGACAACTCTATAAGATACTTAGAAGATGTGCTGAAATACCTGGGAATGGTCTGACTCCTCACCACTGTTCAACTTTCCATCCAGCAAGAACAAGTTAAGGTCTGTTTTACTTTAAAGATGGATACGGTCTTGGGGTGCCTGGCTGGCTCAGTCAATTGAGCATCTGCCTTTGGCTCAGGTCATTATCCCAGGGTCCTGGGATCGAGTCCCACATGGGGTTCCCTGCTCAGTGGGGAGCCTGCTTCTCCCTCTCCCACTCTCTCCTGCTTGTGCTCGTTTGCTCTCTAATAAACAAAATCTTTAAAAAAAAATAAAGATGGGGACGGTCTAAATATTGGAAGGCGGAGGGGAAGAAACCATCAAGAGGGAGCTGGAGGATGCTTTGAGGTGAGGGCAGATGATGATGAGGGGATGATGGCAGGATTCAGGGCGCTATGTAACCAACCTAGAAGAGGGTGGCAGGGGAGATTGAAGAGGAACTAGTGGGAATGCAATCTGTCAGTTTCAGAGCAGAGGATTCCACTAGGAAGGGATGAGCTTTTTGGAGGAAAGAATAACTACAGACAATAGACATATAGAAAGAATAACTACAGACACAACCACAAAGATACTGGTGTCTCTACTGGCCTGACCAGTACATATGATCAAGTTCTGGGAGCATGTCATGAATCACACTGAAAAATGTAGTGGGAAATTTTGTGGTGTCAACCCTCAGCTGCTATGCCTTCTCTACATTTTCCCAAGTCATTAATTCCTTCAAGACACTGATACTTGATGGGGACCTAAGAAAGGGGCGGGGAGGGGGGGGAACTGAATCCCAATTATTCGTATCTGGAATTTCTTGATTATAAGGGAGCTGAAGCCAGGAATGACAAATTACTCAACCTAGAATAAGGCACATAACCTTAAAATATAGCTAAATAGGTGCTTCATAGATGAGGAAAGGACAAAAGTTAGAAAAGGAGGGAGGGAGGAAGGAATGGAGGGAGAAAGGGACAGAAAGGAGGAAAAAGAAATTTGATCAGAGACTTAACTTTAAGGGAGATGTGGGTGGGGGCAGGACTTGGCCTGCATCACAAGAAGATAAGTGGTGTCACAGAAGGAAGTTACCTAGGGTTCACCTGAGTGATTGGGGGCAGGCTACATCTGGGGAATTATACCTAAGCTTACTGTTGCCCAAGGCTAAGTTCTTGATTTACTTTGTTGACATACTGGGAACTCAGTTCTTTAACAGTAGTGGAGGTGGGGGAGGGAGGGAAGACAACCTTCAATGCGGAAACTATAAAGGAAAAGACAAAGAAGTCACCCTTTTACTGGCTGTACTGTGTCTACCCCATGAAGCTACTAACATAGTCTGAGTCATTTCCTTAGTAGCTGCACTCTCCTTTGTCCTTAGAAGGAGGAAGTTGAAAGTCTAATACTTGACATTAGGCCACCGTTTTCAAATTAAAGAATTCCTTTCATTCTCAAGGCCCAAAAGGTACTTAAATGGTAAAACCAGGTTTAACATGGGTATTTTATCCCCATCCCTATGACACACCGTTCTCCTCCTTTTACCAGATATATAAAAGCTGAGGATAAACTGCATCCATCATTTAGACTCAAGTCAGGGCGGGGAGCACTATTTAAATGTATTAAAAAGTCATGCATCTCACATCCAATGCTTAACGCACGGTGCTGGGCAGCTAACAGGTCCTCCGTCCGAGAGCGAATACCCTCATTTTACATATCAGAAGCTCGAGGATCAGATTTCTTTAGCTTGACCTTGGTAGACAGCAAAGGGTGGAGTCCAGACAAAATTAACCCCCTATCTACCTACCGGCTTATCAAAGATTTTCGCAAAAAGACCAAACTTCAGGCCCACGGCTCCTCTCATTTCCTAGTAACCATCCCATAAAATGAAAATTTTAAAAAGTTGCCAGACCAGAGGAGGTGAAAGTACAGAGTGCAGCGGAGGAGGAGTTACCATCTTGAACACAGCTAGCTTAATACACAACCTTCCCGTTTCGCTAAAGTTCAAGCCACAAGGCCACAGTTCGCTCTGGGCGAGCAGACACGCGTGCAACCTACGCATGCGCTCAGACGGAACCCACCCGCCCCTTTCACCAGACCTCTTCAGCCAAGTCACCAATTAGCCCTCTAAATGCCCGCCCTCAAGGCTAAACCCCTGGCCAATCGGGAGGCAGGAGCCATCAGGAACCCCACTTATTTAGCATACACCCTCCTCTCTCTGTCCCAAGGCCCCGCCCCTTCTGAGGCAGGGATTGTCGCCTAAGCGCTTCGTTCTGACACCTGATTGGCTCCTCTGGAAGCTCCGCCTCCGTCTCCTCCCGCCGCCCTCCCCTTTGCGCTCCCACAGCGGCGGGCGGAGCTAAGTACGCACGCGCGGGCGCTGCCTCTCTCTTCTGGTGGCCCGCCCTCCCTCCTCCCCCTCCCTCCCCTCCCCACCCCCTCTCCCTTCCTCTCCGGGCCTGCGCGCGCGTGTCTTCCTCCTGCACGCGCCGCTGCTAGCCAAGCACTCTTGCCGGAGCCGCTGGCCCGCGCGTTCCTTTTCCCCTCCGGCTGCGGAGCGGACGGGATCCTGCACCGCGGGCTCGGCAGCAGCGGCAGCCCCGGCGGCTTCGAGCGGCGGCACGGGCTCGCGATCCCCTAGGCGGACCGTACCACCGCCCGCCAGCACGCGGGGGGGAGCCGCCCGCCCCGCCGCACACGCCTCGGCGACCCCGCGGGGCTGAGGCGTCGCCGCGCCCGGGAGCGTGAGCGCAGAGCCGGCCTCGACCCCGAGCTCTGAGCCCCGCGGGCCGCGCCCGCCGCCGGCCCCACCCATCCAGGCCGAGGAGGCTGAGGCCATGGCCGAGACGGAGGAGCGGAGCCTAGACAACTTCTTCGCCAAGAGGGACAAGAAGAAGAAAAAGGAGCGGAGCAGCCGGGCGGGGAGTGCCGCGAGTGCGGCGGGCGGCGCCGGCGGGAGCAGCGGAGCCGCGGGCGCGGCCGGCGGCGGGGGCGGGCGCGGGGGCCCGGCCGGGCGACGGCGGGACCGCGGGCGCGGGGGCCTTCGGCCCCGGGGCCGCCACCAAGGCCGTGACTAAGGTGAGGGGCTGGAGAGGCCGGGATTCGGGGCCGGGCCGCGCGCTTGCGCCCATGTGCCCGCCCCCGCCGGCCGCCAGCCTGGGGAAGCGTCCGGGAGGGGCCGGCCAGCCGGCGGACGGGCGCGGAGGCTGGCCATGTGACGGGGGCTTCCCACGCCGGGCCGGCCCGCCTCTCCCCGCGGGACCCCCAGCCTCCTCCCGCCCCGCCCCTCCACCTCGTGTCGCTGGCCGGGACCGAGAGTCGGTCCGCGGTACCCTCGAGGGGAAATGAGTCTGGGTCTGAAGTACCCAGCCCAGAGCAGCATTTATCGAGTGACGTCGGCTCTGAGTAATTTGGTGTTCTGACTTCAGCCCGCCAGTCTGAGCAGAATTTTCTAACAATCGCATTTGTGGCAGCTTTAATTGCCATGCTTTGGCCTCTAAACCCATAACAGAATAAGTCTCATGACAACATTGTGGTAGACATTTAGTTGTGGGGTTACCATTGACTTTTTCATTCGACTTTTCCTGGTTGCTTTTAAAGTAACAGCTCTCTGGAGGGAACCCGGTGGAAGTAAGGGTTGGACTGCTGGGCACGTTTGTCCTCTAGCCTAGTCGGCCGCCTTGGAATCAAAAAGGGCCTTTGGCCAGAAAACGAGTCTGCATTTTAGGTTCCAGACGCTTGATCCTTTTTCCATAGTCTGATATTTGCCTTAGTTGTGTTTTAACACATAGCTTTAATTGATCAAGTGGTGTGTGTTTTACAGGATGAAGATGAGTGGAAAGAATTTGAGCAAAAAGAGGTTGATTACAGCGGCCTCAGAGTTCAGGCGATGCAAATAAGGTATGGTCTGGTTACAAACGCGTTTAGATAACCCTTAGGATAGGTATAGTATGTTTGGTTTTTCACTAGCCCCCAAACCGCATCACAGGGGCCTCATGCTTTAGATATGCATATTAGGGCTGTAACGGATTGTCTTCCTTGTCTCTGTGGGGGCAGTTCTTCTGTATGCTGATCAAATTAGCTGTCAGCTCCAAAATCCTGTGAGAGCTTGCCTACTTATTTGAGACCGCTAAAATGAAATGGATTTTGTGGTTTGAAGACATTCACTTTTTAACATTGGTGTGTTGAACCTAGGGGTTTTGTTTGTTTGATTCAAAAATAATGTGGTTTTCAGATCTCTCCAATAAGCAAGTTAATACATACGTATTTTTGTAATTTAAGTATACTTAATTGATGTACAGATTTTATATGTTCACCCAGTGAGACCAATCTGTGTAATCAACAGCAAGGTCAAGAAACTGAACATTACTCCTGCAGAGCTTATCTAAAGCCCTTTTAGTCATTACCTTCACCCCCAAGAATAATCAGTATCCTAACACTGCAGATTTATTCTCCCTAGAATTTTATAGGGCATCAGATAGTCTGAGCATGTTATTTTTAAAGTTCAAGAAAATAGGGGCACCTTGGTGGCTCAGATGGTTAAGCATCTGCTGTTCAGGTCATAATTTCCAGGTCCTGTTGGGCTCCCAGCTCAGTTGGGAGTCTGGTTTTCCCTCTCCCACTCCCGCTGCTTGTTTTCTCTCTCTCTCTTTCTCTTAAATGAATAAAATAAAATCTTAAAAAAAAAAAAAAAAGGTTCAAGAAGACTGGTATTTTTTAAAAATGGGTTGGTTGGTTTAGGGGATTTGAAATTAACATATTAAGTCCAATCTGTGATAGTTGGTTTTAGATTCATGTGAATAGATGTCTTACTTTAATGGGTGAATGTATGGTTCCACCATTTTTAAGGTTAAAACTCTTTCATTCCCAGTTTAAAGAAATAAATGATGTAATGAACTGCATCCAGTTCGAAGTTTGCAGTTTGTGTATACCAGTGACCACGTGGCACACGGGCAGAAGTAACTTTCCTTAACAGAATACTCTTTTGACTTCTCCAAGTGGTAATATTTATGGCCTTACATAAGTTACTCAAATTCAAACACCAGGGCTAATATTTTTTACTTTTGTTGAATACCTCCCAGAGTGCCAGGCGTTTATCTCCTGGGTTCGTTTAGTGAGCTTAACCAAAGTGAAACCTGACTGATTGTGGGAAACGTTTTAGGAAATGGGGCTTCTCCACTCTTGAGGTTCTTTTGAAGTAATGATAAGTACAAGTGATTAGGCTAAATTTTACTCCCAACAACTTCTTGAATTTGTATGTGAGATGTTTCTTGAGAGGTGTAGTTAAGAAAATATCCCTTAAAAAAAAAAGAAAATATCCCTGATTCTGGGGTTTGACCTGTGAAAATGAAGAGGAGGAGATGTGAAGTTCCTGTCCATTGGGGCTTTGGCACTGGCTGTGTGGTTCCTGTTTGGCTGTAGAATAAGGTTCTTGGTCCATCTTTCTGAGCACAGGTTCTTAACTGCGAATTCTGAAGATTGAGTGACAGGAGGAATAGTGTTTGACCATGTTGAACTTACTGAGCAAGAGTAGCACTTTCTGAGGGGAAAGGTTTTGAATTCACTGAATGCTGGAAATTGATTTTATTATATTATGGAGGATTTTTATTATTATATTTTTTTATTTATGGAGGTCTGTTTTTCTGTCATTGATTATATATTCCATATCCATACTCAAGGTTATTTTTGTCTGTCTTTCTGGCTACTCCAGAGATAATGAAACATTTCTTAAATTATGTCTTTCACCTCTGCCAGGGGCGTAGGTAAATCTCAGCTAGTATGAGTGTTTAAATTCTGCTTGACCTGAAGCTTGACTAGCTTTTATGTTGTTTTTCTCGTTATTCCTAGCACCTAGTCTTAACTCCTGAGCGGTCTGCCACAGGTCTTTCTCTAACCTAACATTGAAAAACATATTTTCAGGAAGCTGCCTTTGTGGCTCCTCAGTCACCCTGGAGTCAAGAGTATTTTTTCCATTATCTTCACGATCTAACAGCCTTCAGGAAAGACTTGAGTGTGAGACATCATCTGAGGTCTAATAATGACAGATTTTCACACTATATACTGTCTATCCTTGTAAACTTTGTATTAAATGTTTTGACAGTGAAACTCAGTAGGATCGGGATCCCCAAGAAAGAAGACACTTTGTTTTCTTCAAAGGAGTGGAAGTAGGTTACTCACATAAATGGGATGGAGTTGATAATGTCACGAAAACATGGACTTCGGGGAAAGAGGAGCCTGGGTTTCAGCCTCTGCTTGTGTGACCCTGGGCAAGTCATTTTACTTTGGAGTGTTGGTTCTGATCTGCAGAATTGAGACAACTCCTAGGAATGTGAGGATTTTTGAATAGGGTATTTGTAAAATAGCCACTCAGCAATACTGATCTTCTCTATTCATTGGGTAAATTAGAATAACTTAGTCTTGGCAGTCTGTTATTTAACCATGAGGCACCTGATCTATAATACCAAGATTTGAGGACAAGGGATAGTGAAGGTACACTGACTGCTATCATGACTAAAGACTGGTAAGTCAATTCACTATGAACCTGATAGAAAATGACATGTTCAGGTTGGCATGAGTATGACCATACCAAACAAAAATCCTTCTCAGAGTGTTCAACTATAGACTTTGAATTATTGTCTTCCATAGCTTGGTCTTAATCTTTTAGGCAGAAGCCCTTAGGAAGGGGCAGAAGAAAGGACATACCTTTGAGAAGTTGGGGCACATGATTCTTTATGCCTTCAATTTGTTAAACTTTCTGTGAGAGAGGCAGCTTTGCTATCTCTGTATGAGACAAGGGAATATGAAACTTTGGAATTTGACTTAAAATACCTTGACATTTTCAGCCTTATAATCTTAAAGTTTTTTCTTCCAACTTTTCGCTTTGAAAAATTAGAAACCTCAGGAAAGTTCCAAGAAAGATAAAATAAGTACCCATATACTCTTTGCTTAGATCTCCTGATCATTTTTGTCACATTTGCTTTAGTCAGCTGCAAATTCTGCATATAGCCTTAAAATTTTTTTGACACTAGACCTTATGATAGGTTAGCATGCTGGACCTTTATTGAAGGTAAGTGTTCATTTGAAAGGAAATTTTCAGTAGCGGCAAACAATGCTGTATTAATGTTCTAACACATTTACCAACTAGCTCAAGATTTAAGTGCCAAGAGTATTAAAAGAGCTTGCGTACAGATTTTGTGTCTAAATTAACAGATGTGTTCAAGGTCCTCATTATGTAGAGACAAGTTCTTTAGGGGGTTGCCATTGGGATGGTGATAAAAGGGGCTTAACATTGGAGCTTGGATTGTTGGATTGTTAGCAGTCTAAATGGGACCTGTAGGCCTCTCATCTTTAAAATGGATTTAATTTAATATTTGAAGTTACTAAATGTTGAGGGTTTGTCCTGTTTCAATAATAAATTAACTTCTTGGAGGGGCACCTGGCTGGCTCAGTAGGGGGAGCACGTGACTCAGTCTCAGGGTTGTGAATTCAAGCGTCATCTTGGGCTTACTTTAAAAAAAAAAAAAAATGAGTTCTTGGAACCCAGTGGTTTTTTTAGAAACCTTCTTAAGAAATCTAGAACTTGGGGTGCCTGGGTGGCTTGGTCATTAAGCATCTGCCTTCGGCTCATGTCACGATCCCAGAGTTCTGGGATCAAGTCCCTCATCAGGCTTCCTGCTTGGCAGGAAGCCTGCTTCTCCCTCTTCTGCTCCCCGTTTATGTTCCCTCTCTTGCTGTCTCTGTCAAATAAATCTTTAAAAAAAAAAAAAAAATCTAGAACTTTAGGGACACCTGGGTGGCTCAGTTGGCTAAGCATCTCCCTTCAGCTCAGGTCATGATCCCAAGGCCTTGGGATTGAGTCCTGCATTGGGCTCCTTCCCTGCTCAGCAGAGAACCAGCTTCTCCCTCTTCTTCTGCCGCTCCCTCCCCCTGCTTGTGCGTATTCTGTCTGTCAAATACATAAAATCTTAATAACAACAAAAACCTTTAAAATCATTAGGTAGAGCTGGGTAAGTTGTTAACTTGAAGAAATCACTCCTGCAGCAAAGCTGGATTCATTGTAGCAAATCTTAGTGTGACGGTAGTGTGCCAGACATCAGGGTTGTAGAAATAATTCCTGCTCTACTAAACACCAGTAGGTCATTGCAGTGATGGGCAGGATACTGTGGAACACAGGAGAGAGACACTTAGTCTCCCGTGAAGGCATTGAGAAAGAGTTTTTGGAGGAAGCTGCCAGCATAGCTCATCAGGCTATGTCTAGCCATTTTGCTGTTGTAACAGTGGTTGGGTAATAGGGCAAACCAGTGGAGATGCAGAAGCACAGTCAAGTCTGGATTTTGTTTTAGCTGCTAAAACCCTAGTATTGGGGAAGGAGAGTTAGGATGTATAAACTCTCGTGTAAAGTCCTGTGAGATAAAGAGGTAAGGATGTCCCATCTTTATTAAGAAACTGCTGCAGGTTGTGTAATCCTGATCAGCCGTACTGAAAATGAATTTGCTCAAAATAGAGAAAATTTCTGTGTCATATGTTAGAGCTCTAAAGAGGATAAAATGAAAGAAGCAACATGAGAGAGTATGAGCTCTGGAGACAAGGGGTTTGGCTTGCTACTCTGTAGCCCTGGGGAAGGGGCTTACATTTTAGTCTGAGTGTCTGTGTCTTCCTTTGTACAGTAAGTCTCCTGCCTGCCTTGGTGTTATTGTGAGGTTTAATTTGTGAAGTGATAGGACAGGGTCTGGCCTACTGAGTACTAGATACTCAGTAAGTATTACATTTTCTTGCTTCATTCATCTATACCACCACTAGTACCTTACAGACTGTTGTATATTTAAGACCATAGACTTTAAATTGTGATAATGTATTTACAAGTAGCAGTGTAGTATTTAGAAATGTGAAATTTAGCTGATATATTAATCAGCTGTATATTTAGCTATAAATTTAGCTATATGTTCTTTTGGGTCAAATAGCAAATTTTAGCCTAATTATCTCCTGTGGAAATGATTCTTTGCAACGTGTGTCTTAAGACATTTAGAGATTTGACATTTTCTGGAAGTGTGTAAGTAAGAAAAGGTAATCAGATTTTTAAGTTATTTCTACCCTGCCCTTAGTCCTACAGCCTTTTGACAAGGCTTTTAGCATCTCTGGGCCTTTGTTCCTTCCCTCTCTTGGATGAAAGGTCCTTACTAGACAATTTCCAATGTTTAGTTTAACTTTAGAATCCTAAGAAACCAAAATATTAGGTTGTCTTGTGCCTATTATTACAGATGCACAATCTCTTTAATTAAATCCCTCTTACTTCGTAATATTTTGTAATTTAAAGGGATTTTTAGATTTGTGATTTATTCATTCTGGTCTCAGGGTGAAGAGGTAGTAAACATTACCTTAAAGGTCGTAAAGAGGTAGTAAACATTACTTTAAAACATTACTAGTAAAGGAACTTCTTTTACATGGATCATCAGTATTCTGTCAAGCCAGTTTGGGGCTTTTCTTTAGTATCGTACTGTGAATTAGAAAAACTATATTTTTAAAGGGTTTTTAAAAGGTACAACAGCCTAAAAATGTATGAGAGTGATCTTTAATCCCTTCTGCTTAGAGATAATCAGTGTTAAATTTTTTAGTGTTCAGTTGATTGCTTACTGTAAGCTGATAATTCCAGTTTAGATATATTAGTCACCAAATATTAAAGAATTTGAAGAAAAATCTATTTTAGAATATAGTGTGTATGTTTGAACAAGTGATTCAGCACATTTTGCTGAGGTGTTTCACAATGTAAATGACAAAGCTAGCATACTTTGGGGATATATAGGAGTATAAAAGTGCGGTGAAGGTTCTTAAAGTCCTTGTAGGGGTCTGTCTTCCTTGTCTGGCTGGGATTGGGTTACTGGGACATACTAACAAGTCTTTAGTAACTAGGTAAATAACACTTAGGTTTTTACTCAGGAACCAAGCAAATTACATGAAAGTAAAATTACATTGGCATCAGTTCTCAGAAGTGGCTGACTGAAAAAAAATATTTTGGAATAGTTCTAATGTTAGGATACCACTGTTAGACTCCTAGATAAATTAGGACCTTCATATCCTTACCTGGTCATTCTTTCTATGTGTAAATTGTCAAAAACAGGGTCATAGTGTTTGGTATCTTATTTTTAAAAATTTCTAAATTTTTTAAAATTTTTAATTTTAATATTTAAATTTTAAATTTTTTAAAATTTTTAATTTTAAAATTTAAAAAGTTTTTAAAAATCTATTTTAAAAGAACTGTTCGTGTTTTGGGTTTTTGAGATTTTGAGTTTTGTTCTCATTTTTTTTCCTAGTATAAAGATGGCATCTGTCTGAAAACTCAAATGGATATTAAAAAGCATATATTAGTGGGGCGCCTGGGTGATGCAGTTAGTTAAGCGTCCAACTCGGTTTCAGCTGGGGTTGAGAGATTGAGCTTCTGTTCAGACTCCATACTCAGCATGGAATCTGCTTAATTAATATTCTCTCTCCCTCTGCCCCACCTCCCACTCCCCCCCAAAAAAAATCGTAACATTTAACAGCACCTACTCTATGCCAGGCACTTTTCTTGGTGCTTTGTGTCTATTAACTCATTTAATTTTCATAATGGAGCTATTATCCCCATTTTACATAGAGGAAACTGAGGCATACAAAAGTTAAGTGTCATACTTAAAGTCTCCTGGCCTAGTCGGTGGCAAAACCTAGATGGTTTGAACCAGGAAGTCTGGTTTTAGAATCTGCTTGTAACTACTTGCTGCATGAAGAAAATAAAATCAGGCATTCTAGCACCCAGCTACTTTTTTTAACTTTTTTGTTTAAATCAGAATGTCCTTCTACTTATGTTAAGGTGTATAGATTTTGTTTTACAAAGCCATTGGCTTAACTGACATGAATATTACTTCCATGTCAGCATTTTAAATGACTGTACAGATTCTATTATGTGTTAACAAAAAAGGAATTCTATTTTAAATGGCTGTACAGATTCTATTATGTGTTAAAAAAAGGGAAACTGAAGGATGGCTTGGCCCCATTCTCATTCTTTTTTCCTCTTACAGTCATAAGTAAAATCATGCTACAAATGCTGGTTGAGGATATGTTCATTCCCCTCTTCTCTCCCTGATTGTCACCCTAGGCCTCCAAAATCTGGAATCCCTTCTGTTGGTGGTCATTGTCTTTGAAATTTTCTCTTTTTTCTTAAGATCTTTTTTATTTGTCAGAGGGACAAATATTTGTCAGGGGAAGTGGGAGGCAGAGGGAGAAACAGGGTCCCCACTGAGCAGGAAACCTGAGGCAGGACTTGATCCCAGGACCCCAGGATCGGGACCTGAGCTGAAGGCAGACACTTAAACCCATTGAGCCACCCACACCCTCTATAAGGGTCTTTAAAGGAGACCGTTGGTTATTCGAGAAACTTGTCTTATAGCTAGCACTTTCCTTGTTTTAACAGAAATGGCAGGAAAACACTGAGTGTCCTTTTGTAGAAGCCAGGAGGGGCCGTGATGTTCCCAGGGTCATGCACAGTAGGGTGGAAGTCATCTGTACATTGTTAAGTCCATGATCACTGATCAGGCGTCAAAGGGAGAAGATTTCTGAAAGAGTAAAAGGAGGACAGCTTTAGGCAACAGCGCTTTTTCCAGTAGGAGAGAAAAGCGTGGTCAGAATGGTAAAGAGGTTGATAGGCTGAAGTTCTAGGAAAAACCACCACTGTCACGAAACAATTCAGTGAAAGGTTGGTTGTCTGTGCCAGAGGCGGTAGCAGCAGCAAGGGAGAATCTCGGCAAAAGGCAGTTAGATTTGACTCCCTGATTCTTGAATCAAGCCAATTTAAGAATAAAGAAGAAATAGGCATAAACACTACACACAGTCTTGGGATACCACTGAGGCTATCTTTTGCATTTCTAATTACTAATAAAGCCAAAGACTGAGTTTTTGTGTTCTCTTCTTTAAATGGGTGACATATCTGGTGATAGGAACCAGTTCTATATCTTCCCTGTGGCACTAACAAAGTCTGTAGCACTGATGTCAACACTGAACACAGGCTTGTTTCTTCTGTTGGAATGTGAATTCTCATTTTGAGAGTAATTTTGTAATATGTGCTAAATGATTAGGAAATGAAATTAAACAACTTACAAGAACTGTTTTATTACTGAAAATTTGCTTACCATGAGTGCCTATTCAGCCACTCTGGTCTGGTCCTAGAAAAATCCAGAGCTTTCCCTCTTAAGTCCTCTTTTCTCAGGTTAGCCTGGCCTCTTCCTCCCGCAGTTGCGTGAGGTTGGTAGCTGGGGTCCTGCTCTTACTTGGGGCTGCTGTATGTAATGACATAGATTGTCCTAAGCCTGGCATGTCAGTATGGTAAATATTTCTAAGTGTTCTTGACTATATGAGGTTTGCAAGAAAGGAAAGCAGAGACTATCAGACCAAGTAGTTTTCGAAACGTTTTGTAGCAGTACAGTCCTTTCATATGAAGTCAGGTGGGAGTCCCAGTGTATAACAGATAAAATCCCTTATTTCTGTCTGTTTCTTTTAAGCAGGTGGGTCACTGGGACTCTGAAGAGGTTGGGTCACTTGTCTTAGGGTCACACAGATCAGCCTTGAAACAAGTAAGGATATAGAGTGGTGATTTTCCTGGTAGTTCTGTAATTGAATTCACTTGTTTGCTTTACCACTAGTGAAAAGGAAGAAGATGATAATGAGAAAAGAGAAGATCCAGGTGATAACTGGGAAGAAGGTGGAGGTGGTGGCGGTGGTGTAGAGAAATCTTCAGGCCCCTGGAATAAAACAGCCCCAGTGCAAGCACCTCCTGCTGCAGTAATTGGTAAGCTTAATATTTTATTCTCCTACAGCTGTCTGTGTATAATTCAGTGTACTGTTGGCATGCAACTAAATGAATGCTTGTAGTACAATGAGTGGGGTTCCTTTCTGCTCTTACGAGAGATGTTTGTATTTGTCTGAAGAGTTTCATTCACATCCTGTGTAAAGGAATTTAGACCTTAAGAGACGTGCTTTTCTGTAGGCTCCTTAAATTTATATGTAAACTAACTTGCCAAACTTAAATACTTGTAATTTGTGTCAGTTTTTGACAGTTGGCTAAAGGGATATCGTACCTATGTTTCCACCTGTCTTTGTTTTTTACCCTGTTCCTCATTTACTCTGTCTTGAGGCATGAATCCTCAGAAGGGCACATTTTATCACTCCTAAGAGTTGATAAGAAGAGGTTCTTGGCGGGAGCATGAAGAAGTGTTAGATCTTCTAGTGGGGTGTTGCCCACCAGAGAGCAACAACGAAGTGTGTGAGCAGGTGCACAGTGTATCTGTGGTATTAACATTTCCTGGTGTGGGGGCATGGTGTTTAGGAAACAGATGTCTAAAAGGGTTCCTTAGAAATGGCAGTGTTGAGAGAAGTTTGAGAAACATTACGTTATAACATATACCCATTTTTTTAAAATGCAGAATACTAGAATAATAGTTCACTCCAAGTCTTACTGCCCAGATATCACAGATAATTAGTATGTGTCCGCATTCTTGGCATCCTTTCTAGCCCTTTGCTAGGTGTACATACATATATATATATATATATATATATGTTTTTCCATTTAGCTTTTTTTACTTTCTCTCTGATAACCTGAGCATTGCTAACCTCAGTGTCCAGGTCTCCATCCTCACCCAGTTTGCCCCATCAGCAGCGCTTGCCATAGCTGATCACCCCAGGACACCACAGTCTCCTGCTCCCTCCACTGTTGATTCTGTCTCCCTGGCTGGACTTTATTTTCTTACCCCAGTGGTCAGCCCCTGCCGCTCTCTTTTCTGTGCCCTCCCTCCCTTGACAGTGTCCACATGCCGGCAACTCCAAAATTCACAACATCTAACATCTCTCCTGACCTCCACACACGCTTAGCCGCCAAGCCGGCATCTCGATATCCGCATATCCCCAGCTGAACTCATGTACAGTGGACCCTTGAACAACGCGAGGGTGGGGGCCCTGCACCTCTGTGCAGTCTGATCCACGTTTCACTTCTGGCTACCCCAAAATTTAACTACTGAGAGCCTGCTGTGACTAAAAGCCTTAAGAGTAACAAACATACCAGTAACCAGTAACTAGTTGTTATCAGTAACAACACATATTTTATATATTTATCCTACTATATTCTTAGAATAAGCTAGAGGAAAAATATTAAAAGCGTAAAGAAGAAATCCATTTACAGTTCTCTACCGTGTTTATCAAAAACATGAACGTGTTAGTGGAGCCATGCAGTTCAAACCCATGTCAGGGGTTAGCACACCGCTTTCCTAATCTCCTTGCTGTTCATTCAGTCCCTTAGGCCACAACTCTTGGAGCCCTCTTTGATGCCTTTTCCTTGCTCCACACCTAAATCTCATTTGTCAATAAATTTGTTTTGTCTTTATTTTCAAAATCAGACTCTGTGTGACTAGTTCTCTCCAGGGCCACTGCTACCACCCTGCCTTGAACTGTTAATTTTTATATGGATCGGTGAGGTCCTCTCTTTGCTGCTCTGCCTGCTTCTGTGCATGCCCTCCTCGGAGGAGGAGAAGCTGAAGTTCTCAGTGACCTGCAAGGCCTGGGATCCCTGCCTTGTGATCCCTTCTTCTGACTTGCTGTTTCTTTGAACCTGGTCCTCACTCACCCTGCTTCTTGAGGGTGTCAGGTACACTGCTGCCGCAGGCCCTTTGTGTCTAGGTTCTCATCCTGAATCCTCTTTCCTTTATATTAGGAGCCTCTAAGAAAGCTGCTTCTGCAAAGGGCCAGATAAGAGGTAATTTAGATTTTGAGGGCCGCACGGAAGAGGATTTTAATTGCCCAGCCCTGCTGTGACAGCACAGAGACAGCTGATGCAGACACCCAGTGAGTGTCGCTGCATTCCAGTGAGCCATTTAGGAAAGCTGGAGTCGGACCAGATGTGGCTTGTTTGCCTCCTCAAGCTAGGTTTGCCTCCTTACGGCTTTTAGGCCTTGTGTGGTTTCCACCTCAACACTGAGAGCCCTGCCCGTCGTGTGCTCCCTTTACAATCCCTTCCCCCACTCATTTTCGGTATGGCACCAACCTTTACGTGGATGCGCCTCCTCCCTCGAGCCGAGCACTGCCCCACAGTACTTCTTGCAGTGACAGAATAGCATTGTTCGCCGGAATAGCTGCTAGCCACAGGTGGTGGTTGCGCACTTAAAATGCTACTAGACTACTAGAACTAGGGAACTGAATTCTTAAGTTTATTTCACTTCAGATGGCTGCATGTGGCTCGCAACCTGAATATCCAGTCCAGTTCATGAAGGCATGTCCTTAACATTTGTATCTTCCACCGTGCAGTTTAGAACAGCGCCTGACACAGCAGGTGCTCAGTCACTGATGAATGCGTGCGATACTGAAGCTTTCCCACACTTAATTAAAAGCTGTATGAGACAATAAGCCTTTATAGTAGTATTCAAATGGCTGCATTATATTGCAGCTAATAAATGATGGCGTAGGCGTTTATTTGAAATGAAGTTTTTGATAAATGGAAAACACACATAAAGTACTGAATCCATATTAAGAATGGGGAGAGAAAAAAATGATACATAAGGAAAGGCTGAAAGATTCTGTCCCGAAAACATTAGCCATCCTGGGAGACTTTGGGCTGCTCAGCTGCCTTGTTCTTTTCCTGCTTTACCTGTATTTATAAGATAAGACAAAGGGCCTTAAAATCCACTGATGTGGAAGACAAGGAAATTATTAAAGATACATAGTGGCTTATTTTTACTAGTCTTTCAGAAGTAAATATAGACACAAGCGTTTTCATAAGTAAATTCTTTACACATGGTGTGTTACCTAACCCACCAAACAGATAAAGAAGTCATTACCCACATTTACCTCTATGTAAACTGGGGGCTGAGGTTGTGCTATTCTCAAAGACAGTAGTAGCTGACAGACTGTCTCCCGGTCCACAAACAAGATTCCTCTCCCACTTGCAGTAAGTTTGAAAGCACTCATTTACATAGGTAGTCGAAGTGTTGTACATGGAAGAGAAGTTAGAAGACTGCCCCTGAAAGAGAAGAGTATTTTCACTGTCAGACATTTTCGCAGATAACTTTCTTCAGTTGTCCAGAGAGACTGTGTAGGTATTGGGGTTTTTTCTGTAAGTGTCAAGTCATTGGGAATGCGGGACTAGCTTATTAGAATGCCAAGGCATTTGAATAGTTGCTTTAAACTGTTATGAAATGTTAGTTACAGAGACCCCAGAACCGGCAATGACTAGCGGTGTGTATAGGCCTCCTGGAGCCAGGTTAACCACAACAAGGAAAACACCACAAGGACCACCAGAAATCTACAGTGATACACAGTTCCCATCCCTGCAGTCCACTGCCAAGCATGTAGAAAGCCGGAAGTAAGTACTGTCAACTCCTGCCTTTTGTCTGGGAACCCTGTCCCTTGGCCAGCGAGTGGGATATAGGAGATAGGAAAACCCACCTGAGGTGGGATGGGAGGGGATCTCCTTGGTAAAGCCCAGGCTACAGCCGACAGGCAGCTGTGCATTATGTGGGACTTACAAGCATGAGGGTGGGGAAAGGGGTAAGGACCCTGGAAGGGGGCAGTGGGTAAGAAGCACGAAAGACAGACATTGTCTACAAAAGTTTCTTTATTCCTGGTTTGTGTTGTTCTGTACCTCTGACATGTATCTATTTAGAATTCTTTGTAAGCACATGTTCCTTATAACATGGAAACTAGAAATGTAAGAGCAATATTTCATTGTATCCCCCGTAGATGTGAAAAGATGAAAGATGTTGGCATTTATAAATCTAATATTAAAATAATCTTATTTCAGCAGGTGCTTAAAATGAATGCTACCTGGAATTAAATGACCACATATGGCACTTCCACATCCTTTGTAGGGACATGAATTTTTTTTTTTTTTTTTTTTTTTTTTTTTTAAGTGAATAAAGTGGCAAGAAATGTAAAGGACATCAGATGGAAATACTGGTTTTGGTGGGGGGTGGCTTTTAAAGTAAATACCAATCTTTTTGTCTCTTTGAGAGCCCATCTGGCTTGAACTTAAGCCTCCATTGGACTTGCTCCTCTGCTCTGTCCTACAGAATAAGGGGCAGTGATTCCCCACGGGACTCAACTTGCTTTATCTGATCCACTCCCATCAAGGAGGAGTGAGGAGAAATCATTGAATAATGAGTAGAACCTGACTTGAATCAGAAAATTGTTGCCCTTAGGCATAAAGAGATGTATTGTTTGTATTTACTAAAAATAAAAGTGACTCTTAGAAGGAATCACCGTGTCATCAGATAGCCTTTTGACTTTGCAGTTGTCTTCAAGTTGGTCCCAAAATAGGTTTGCAGTAAACAGTATTCAAATAGATTGCTGCCACAGAAAATAGGACCATAGAGATTCAGTATTTGTGTTTTCTCTTTCTTTGAAGCCCAGAAAATGATCTGATGATGATTTTATGTGCAGGTTTCCCCCGCTGTCGAAAGTAGAGAGTTCCTATGAAATGGTTCCTAAGCCAGAAAGGCATAAAGCAAAGAGAGTCCCCACTTTCTGAAAGGTTGCATTACACTGCTTTGCTTTTACCGGAAGACCTACTTTCTTTCCTAACTTAACACTAACTGAAAGAAATCTGAAGAGGCTTTTCACTGTTACGAAAAAATATGTCACCATACTAACGTAGTTCTTTTGTAAAAGCAAGTGGTGTAACCCAAACTTAGGGAAAGCAGGATTCCTCTACCACTTTCCCCTCTTCCTCCCTTAGGATACTTCAAAGGGGGGGTGTGGCTTTTTTTTTTTTTTTTTTGGAGGATCAACAACCTAGTGAAGAAGAAATTTACTGATTACATTTCTTTTCCCTTAGGGATAAAGAAATGGAGAAGAGCTTTGAAGTAGTAAGACACAAAACTAGAGGTAGGGATGAGGTTTCAAAAAACCAGGCCCTTAAACTTCAGCTAGACAACCAGTATGCTGTGCTTGAAAATCAGAAAAGCAGCCACACACAGTACAATTAAGGAATGGTCTTTGCTAACCCTTCTAAGGTAACTAGACTGCAGCTAACCACCAGGAACAGCCATTCATCATCTGATCTCTGCTGGACCCACAGCCGATGCAGACCACTCGATATAAGTGACCAGCCCTTGGCACTGTGGAGGTGCAGGTGTCACAGCTGCTCTTTGTATATACTGGATTTAGGGGGATTCTCACTGTTGTGTAAATGTGTGAACTAGATTCGGCAGTGTTCTTTCGTTGTTACTCTGCCAGTACAAAAACAAACTGCAGCCAGTGGTCATTTCAAAATCTTTTTATGTTCAGATACTGAGCCTTCGTAAGGGCTGACTACCTCAGGTTTGCTGCACTCGTTGCGGACTTCATGTGGATCACAACTTCTGGACATGGAAGGTTACAGCTAGTATGTGTCGGTGTGAAGCTTGAAACCAGCTCTACTGGATTCCTATCAGAAATCCTGCAGAAAGTCAGCCATCTGGGTTCTGATCTGCTGTAAAAGATGAAGATTTAAGTGACCTTAATTAACCTGTCCTGTGCCCCACCCTTAAGGATATTCTGTAGTGGGCTGTGTTAGACTTTTTGGAACATGCCGCTCTCAAAAGAACTCATGTGTTCAGATAATCTCTGTAGGGTTGTGATTTTATAATTTAAGCTTTGAGTTGTATTCTGAGGTAACCACAAATTAAATTCAACCAAACTTGGGTCCACCAAGTGGGAAAGGGGGTAGGGGAGGGAGTAATCTTATTTCTTTTAGTAATTTTTTATTTGGGTAGTGCTTTTTCTGTGTTCCACCCATTAAGGCCTTTTTTTTTTTTTTTTTTTTTTTCCTTTGACTCAATAAGTTCTTTGACAGAGCATATTGCTTGGTTAAATAAGTGACCTGAAATATGCATTAGAATTGTAAAACGTCTCATGAATTTGCCAATCCCTAGAGTGGAACCAAATAGCCTTTGACGTCAAGGGCAGTGGATGTGGGGGGCTCTACTTCAGGTGCTGCTAAGCCTCCTCTAATCAGGTCTAAACTGTACAGTAAACTGCAGTGAAAAGAGTGGGTTCTGCTCAGGCCAAGGGATTCACTGACCGGCCCTTAGCAGTTCAGAGCGACGTGAGCAGAACCGTAAGCTAAAACCCATTTAGGTTTTCACAGATCTTGAATATCTTTGACAGGATTTCCAGATACACTTGTGCCCAAATTGTTCAGGTATTGGACATTCTACAGATGCAGTGATTGTGCCAGTTTAGCTCTGTTACCAACCTCCTGGTATGTCTTTATGTTCATTTGAAGAGTCAGGGGTGAAAGGCGATGTAGCACTTCTGTTTTTAATAATTACAGCTTAAACTATCCAGTAATTTTTAGTCCTTAAAGGGACTTCAGGAAGCTACCCAGGATTACTGAAAAGTCTTTCCATCTAATGAGATAGTCTGGTAATTTACTAGTTTTGTATCTTCGGTTCAGTAGAAATATTTCAACATGGAATGTGACCACTTGATGCAGAGTCTGGGTTTCTCTCTAATAAATCCCTTTGCCAAATGCAGGAGTTGCAGACTTGGCTCCTGGCAAGAGTGAAGCAAGTGAGTAAAACTACCCCGGCGTGGGTCATCTCCTCCAGGAGTTCAGTCTTGATGAAAGTGTCAGTGCAGAAATTGACTCCTGGGAGGTCACAGTATCTCCTGCCAGGACCTGCCAGCCACATCTGGGCCATGACTTCAGTGGTGTTTGAGGTGGCAGGCAGGGTGCCTGCCTTCTGGTGTGCTGGGGTGAGCAGCTGAGCCAGCCAAGGAGAGGTTGGATGATTAAGCAAGAAACAAGGGATTCTTGGTTAAACTGAAGACTTCATTTGGGAACCAAAAATCTTAATAATCTCTTGGATCTTGAGCCACATATTTCCCCTGAAAAGTAAGCATTTTTTTTCCAGCAAAATTTTGTTGGGGCTTATGTTACTGAGGAATGAACTGAGATGAGTATGTGGAACTTTTATTTAATAGCATACTATACTAGAAATCTGAAGACCTGCAGGAGATTTAAAATTCCAACTCTTGTTATAACTTTTTAAAAGATTGTGAAATATAAAAATGCACATGAATCAAGTTTTAATATACTGTATGATGGGTGGATGAGGCTGTCCATTGTACCATTTCTTTCTTTGAATTCTCAGGCATGGTTTGGCAGTGCAAGAACTCTGTAACATTAACAAATTCAATAAAAAGTAAATATATGGATTGTGCAGTCTGATTGTTTTTATGTCTCCCCCCCCCCCCCCGGCCGGGTAGTTTTTATTTTTATTTTTAACCCTTAACGTGTATCCTTTTTTTTTTTTTTTTTTTAAGATTTTGTTTATTTACTTGAGAGAGATCACAAGTAGGCAGAGAGGCAGGCAGAGAGAGAGGAGGAAGCAGGCTCCCCGCTGAGCAGAGAGCCCGATGCGGGGCTCAATCCCAGGACCCTGAGATCATGAACTGAGCTGAAGGAAGAGGCTTTAACCCACTGAGCCACCCAGGCACCCCTATCCTCTGTTTTTGAAAATGGCTAATTGATGTCACTCCTCCATCACTGGAGGAGGATGGTACTCTTCAACTCCTGTTCCTGGAACGTTTGCAGAATGTTAATGAGACAGACCTGCAAGGAAGGCGGCTGCAGCACTAGGATGAGTATTCACGAAAGTTGAAGCATTGAAATGTATGTTTTTTTCTTTGTTAGTGTATTAAATTTGTCATAAACCATAGCAAGGGAATCCGCAATCTTTACTGTGTAGAATAAAGATCTCGGGCCGTGTCCCAGGAGAAGCTTATACATTTGTCAAATGAGCAACCATTTTAAAGTTCAGGATTTAGTCTGCATTATAGTTCCTACATTTTCTAGGCTAGAGAAGGTATTTTAAGTCACTTTTGGTAATGGACTTTTAATGTTTAATGTTAACAATTGCTGCTAGGGCATTCTGGCTACTTGATTGAGATTTTTCTTGACAGCCCTACTTAAAATAGAACACTTACCAAAAAAAAAAAAAAAACAGTCCCTGTCACTAACGTCCCTCTTAAAATCTTCCATAGTTGGGGTTTTTGTTTTTTGGTGTTTTTTGTTTTTTCTTGAGCCGAAAGTTGCACTTCTAAAGTTTACATGTAAATACTGTTTTTAGTCTCAAAAATTGTGCAACCATCACTCTGAATTCTGGGACATATTCCTCATCCTCCCCTCCCCCTGCCAAATTCCATACCCATAATCCTTGACCATTTCCCCAAGTCCCCTGCCCTAGGCAACAACTATTCTTCGTCCCTTAGACCTTCTCTTTCTGGACATCTCCCATAAACAGGGCTGTTCGACGGTCTTTTCTGACTAGCTTCTGTGACTTGGTAGGTGTCTGAGGCCATCCATGTAGCATGCATTAGCACTCTGTTCTTTGTATTGCCAAACAGCTTTGTGGACGCCGTGTTCAGTGTTCATTCATCACTTGAACATTTGGGTTGTTTCCATTTTATCCTTGTTACGAATAATGCTGCTATGAACTTCCATGTATAAGTTGTCAGTATGTTTTCAATCCTTTTTCTGTATTTAGGGATGAAATTGCTGGGTCATACACCTTTTTGAGTCACTGCCAAACTTTTAAGTGGCTGCACCATGTTACATTTCCACCAGTGCTATCTGAGGATTATTTCTCCACATGCTCATAATTAGAGTTACCTGACGAGTTCTAGTCATCCTAGTTGGTGTGAGCTGTTATCTTGCGGTTTTGATCTGCAATTCCGGAACTAGTGACTAGTGATGCTAAATATCTGTGTGCTTACTGGCCATTTGTGTATCTTTGGAGAAATGTCTATTCAAATCCTTTGCTAATTTTTTGTTTTTGTTTTCATTATTGAGTTTTTTATATATTCTGGATACTTGTCCCTCATCATTGTAATTGGTAATTATCTTCTCCCATCTTTATTTTCTTACTGTGTTTTGAAGCACAAATGTTTTTAATTTTGATGAACCCCAGTGTATCTTGTTCCTTTTGTTGCTAGTGCTTTGGGTGTGTCTAAGGAATGTGACTTAACCAAGGTCATAAATATTTATCCTTATTCTGAGAGTTTTGTAGTTTTAGCTCTTCCATTTAGATATTTAATCCATTTTGAGTTAATTTTAGCATATGGTGTGAGGTAGGAGTCTAACTTGGTTCTTTTATATGTCGATATTCAGTCAGCCAGTGCCATTTGCTGAAGACTCCTCTGTTATTTGGTATGCTAAACATTTTACTTGTCTATCTGCCTTTATTGGGATATGAGACTGGTCTGGAGTAGAAACCTGCAGGAAGGGATGTTGAGTTTGGAGTGTGGGATATGAATAGGGAAGAAGAGCCAGGCAGATTATGGTGACTGAGGAAAGCGTTGAGGCCAGAATCCACACAGGCATTCCCTGGGTTGGAGTTTCCCTTCCAGAGCACTGCTATAAAGCAAATACTGCAATAAAGTGAGTCAAATGATTTTTTTTATTTCTCTGGGCAAAAGTTATGTTTATACTGTAGTCCATTTAAGTGTGCAAATTGTACTGTGCCTAAACAATTTACATGCCTTAATTAAAAATATTTCTATAAAATAACTATCATCAGGGCTTCTGGCGAGTCATAATCTTTTTGCTGGGAGGATCTTGCCTTGATATTGATAGCTTCTCACTGACCAGTGTGGTGGTTGCTGAGGGTTGGGGTGGCTGGGGCAATTTCTTAAGACAACAATGAAGTTTGCTGTATTGACTCTTCCTTTCAGAAAGCATTTCTGTGTAGCACTGTGATGCTGTTTAATAGCATTTTTTAAAAAAGATTTATTTCTTTGAGAGAGGGCACCCACGTGTGTGCGCCAGTGACAGGAGGGGCAAAGGGAGAGAGTCTGAAGCAGACTCCCTGCTGAGTATGGAGCCTAACGAAGGACTTCGATCTCATGATCCTGAGATCATGACCTGAGAGGAAACCAACAATCAGATGCTTAACCGACTAAGCCACCCAGGTGTACCTCTACTTGATAATATTTTACCTGCAGTAGAACTTCTTTCAGAATTGGACTCAGGCCTCTGAAACCCTGCCACCGCTTTATCAGCTCAGTTCATGGGATATTCTTGGTCCTTTGTTGCCATTTCTTTGCATTTAAGATTTTATTTGAGAGGGAGGGAGAGAGCTGGAGGGAGAGAGCTAGAGCAAGAGAGTGAGCACAGGAGCAGGAGGGAGGGGCAGAGGGAGAAGCAGACTCCCCACTGAGCAGGGAGCCCAAGGTGGGCTGCATCCCAAGGACCCAGAGATCTTGACTTGAGCCGAAGGCAGACGACAACCAACTGAACCACCCAGGTGCCCCCACTTTGTTGCCAGTTGAGTAATCTTTACTGCATCTTTATTAGAAGTTTCCATTTCAAGAAACCACTTTCTTTGCTCATGCATAAGAAGCAAGTCCTCATCCATTCAAGTTGTATCGTGAGACTGCAGCAAGTCAGTCCCGTCTTCAGGCTCCACACAGTTCCTTCTAGTTCTGCTATCTCCACACAGCAGTTCCTTCCCCCACTGAAGTCTTAAACTCCTACAGGTCACCCATGAGGGTTGCACTTCCAAACTCCTTGTTAATGTTGGTATTTCGGCTTCTTCCCGTGAATCATGAAATGTTCTTAATGGCAACTAGGATGGCGAATCCTGCCCAGAAGGTTTTCAACCTATCTTTCTCAGATCCATCAGAGGAATCACTCTCTGTGACAGAACCTTACAATGTATTTCTTAAATAAGACTTGGAAGTCAAAATTATTCGATTCATGGGCTACAGAGTGAATATTGTTAGCAGACATGAATATACTGATTTTGTCCATCTCCATCATAGCTCTTGGGTGAACTGGGTACATTGTCAATGGGAAGTAGTATTTTGAAAGGAATCATCTTTTTCTGAGCAGTAGGTCCCAACAGTGGGCTTAAAATAGTAAGTAAACCATGTTGTGAATCGATGTGCTGTCCTCCAGGCTTTATTGTTCCATTTATAGAGCACAGGCAGAGTAGATTTAGCATAATTCTTTAGGACCCTAGGATTTTGGAATGGTAAGTGAGCACTGGCTTCAACTGAAAGTGACCATCTGCACTGCTTCCTAACGAGAGTCACTCTGTCTTTTGCAGCTTGGAAGCCAGGCACCGACTTCTCTACCTATGAAAGTCCTAGAAGGAATCTTCTTCCAACATAGGGCTGTTTGCCTACATTCAAATTCTGTTGTTTCATGTAGCCCCTCCATTCATGATCTTAGTTCCATCTTCTGGATAATTTGTAGCTTCTGCATCAGCCCTGACAGCTTCACTTTGCACCTTGATGTTATGGAGACGGCTTCTTCCCTTAAACCTCATGAACGCCCCCATCTGCTGCCTTCAAACTTGTCCTCTGCAACTTCCTCCCCTCTCCCAGACTGCACTGAAGAGTCAGGGCCTTGCTCTGGACTAGTCTTTGGCTTAAGGGAATGTTGTGGCCGGTTTGATCTTTCCAGAACACTTACCGGCAAGAACGCTGTTCTGCTTTCTTATCATTTGTGGTGTTCCCTGTGGTAGCACTTTTAATTTCCTTCAGGAATTTTGTTTTGCATTCCCCACTTGGCTGCCTGGTGCAAGATGCCTACCTTTCAGCCTGTCTCAGCTTTTGACATCCTTCCTCGGTAAGCTTAGTCGTTTCTGGCTTTTGACTTAACGTGAGAGACATGTGACTCTTCTCTCACTTGAACACACAGGGTTCTTAATTGCCCTGATTTCAGTATTATTGTGTCTTAAGGAAGGGGGGGGGGCCGAGGAGAAGGAGAGAGACAGGGAAATGGGCGTTCGGTGGAACAGCCAGAACACACACCACACATTTATTGAGTAAGCTCAGGTCAGGAGTACAGCTGGTGGAGCCTCAAAACAATTATACAATAGTAACATCAGCGATCACTGGCCACGGATCACCGTAACAAACAACGATAATGAAAACGTTTGAAGTACTGTGAGAGTTACCAAAATGTGACAGGGGAAACGGAGTGAGCAAATGCTATTGAAAAATGACACCAATAGATTTGCTCGATTCAGGGTTGCCGCAAACCTGCACGTGGTAAAAAACGCAGTATTGGCCAAGCACAATGAAGCAAAATGCCTAGAATGAGTTATGGCGCTATTTACAAAGCGGAGACAGAAGTTAGCGGGGTAATCGGGCTGGGCAGGAGAACCAAAGTACAGAATCCTGTAAACAGATACTCTAATAACGAGTGTGAAACTGCAGGTCTGTGATGGTTTTAATTTGCCACCCAGCTATGTAGCGAGGCATTAATGGGGCCTGCAGAATGCAGGCAAGTTATGAATTGCTTCCTGAGCTTGATACAAAGGTAATGAATATTGTGAAGGATACATTAATCAAAGAAAAGAAATACTGCTTTAAATAAGCATTTTTATTACCTAAAAGTAAAGGAGAGAAATTATGTCCACATCAAGGATTTAGGGGAGACTATATACACACACAGACACACACACACACACACACATATATAATCATTAAAGTAGTGTTTGGACATTGTAGTCCGTTGAGACCAGAATTCTGTGGTTCCTGGACATACGTAGTAACACAGAAGCTGCGTGGAGCTTCAGTTGTAACTCATGTCACCTGGGAACACCCTTCCCCAGCTGAACTTTCCAGGGATCCCATCAGAGCATGCAGCAAGAAACTTCTGTAAGGTTGAGTTCCTTTGTCTCCAAATACAGTGGAAAATAGTGCATAAGTACAAAGGTCCCAGGGACAGAGCATCCCAACCCGGAGCTGTCCTCGCTCTTACAAGGCTCAAACAGCTTTAGTAGCAGGTGCGAGGCTGGGTGAACAACTAAGTAGGAGGCAGTCACGCCCCCACTTAAAGGGGTAGCAGATTTAATAGGGAATAACTTTTGAAGTTTCTTGCAAATACTTACTGTGATGTCCCACATTTTGCAATGACATTTCAGGAAACACGGTCTTCTGTTTTTGTCTTCCTTTAGACTTGAACAATTTTAGACTCCAAGCTCTGAAGATTTAAATCTTAAACCAGCAGATTTTACCTTTTCTTACCTTGTTAGAACAAGTGGCAATAGTTTTCTATATCCTCTCTTTACACCAGTTGGATCATTTTACCTTTTTTCCCCAGGAAAACTCGAACTTTGATTTTTTAAATCTTTCTTCATCTTTACATACAAAATAAACTTAAAAAATATTTTCTTTATTTATTTGTCAGAGATAGAGCGTGTACAAGCTGGGGGAGTGGCAGACGGAGAAGTAGGCTCCCCACTGAGCAGGGAGCCCAACATGGGGCTTGATCCCAGGACTCTGGGATCAAGGGTTTTTATTTGACAGACAGAGATCACAAGTAGACAGGCAGGCAGAGAGGCAGGCAGAGAGAGAGGGGGAAGCAGGCTCCCCGCTGAGCAGAGAGCCCGGTGCGGGGCTCTATCCCAGGACCCTGAGACCATGACCCGAACTGAAGGCAGGCTTAACCCACTGAGCGACCCAGGCGCCCAAGCCAAACATTTTCTTAATATCAAATGCATTGTTGGCCTTCTGATCCTTTCATTTCACATGGTTCTTTAAAGTTGGTTTGTTGGAAACAGAATCCAAGCCAGGATGACCTATTGCATTTTGTTTTCTAGACCTCCCAGAATTTCCCCACTTTATTCTTAACGTTCAGTTATTGAAGAAACCTGCTCATTTGGCTTGTAGAATTTTCCACATTCTGAATTTAGCGGGTTGCTTTCCTAGATATCCTAGGAGTCACGTGCCTGTCATTAATTGATTGCCTCTAGCTTCCAAAGCTGCCCTTCTTTGCCCCATGTTGTGATTCAGGAGCTCTGGACCCTGTGCCCATCTCTCCTTTGCCAAGTGGCTTTGCCAGCAGAGGGTGCTGGAGCAGCACTGTAGAGTCAGGAAGAGGGAAGGCTTTTCTTCCTGTCTGCAGGGCGGCTGGCAGATCGCTGTGTGGGGCCTAGCGCGTGCTCCTCAACAGCCTTCGTGGTTCAGCTACAACTCCCGCCTTCCAAGTTTCTCTGCCAAGGTCAGGCTGGGTCCTGTGATGGCAACTGCATTCTCCCCTCACGGGTCTGAGCCTCAGGTTTGAGTAGGACCCTAGCTTTAAGATTCTAAGTTCCTTGCGTGCTCAGTGTTCCTCAGCTGTAGGGGCGAGCCTGCTCTCTGCGGTCACTGCTGCTGTACCCCGACATACCTTTTACCCTTCTAGTAGTTAACTTTTTACTAGTTCGTAATTCTTTATGTTACATTTTTCCTCTTACACTGACTGGTTTAATTTGTTTCCTGGCTGATGAAATGGTAGCAGGAATGGTCTCAGGGGAAAAAACCTTCGAAGTTTGGATTTGGCGATTGGTTTGCTGGTGCCTTTGGATTCAAGTGAAATGATGAGCTCCCTGCCAGGGGGAATGAGCTGCTCTTGATCCATGATACGCAGTGGTATTACAATGAAGGTGCTACCTCTGCTGGGGATGAAGCAAGTGCCTTGGGAGCCCCTGAGACTTGGGCTGCACTTGACCTTTACGGCAGTAATGATGACTGCGAGGACCCAGGAGGAGCTGCTTCTGTACCTACTGGAGTGCCTCTGGGAATAAATGGCAGGCTCGGGTCCTTAAACTCTCAACTCAAGTACTGTAGTCCAAGGACCAGAGAGCCTCCTGGCCAGACCTAATAGAATCATTTCCTGTAGCTGGGGACTAATTGATGTTCCTGAAACCAAACAAAATTTTGCAGAATGCAGAATGACAACTTGAGTTGAATTCACAACCTCATTAAGTGTCTTATGTGACATTTAGAATGTTGATTGGGAAAGAGGGTGCCTGAAACTCGGAATGGCAACATCTGGTTGGACTCAGCCTAAACCGAGACTTAAAACTTGGAGTCTCAGGGCGCCTGGCTGGCTTGGTCGGTAGAGCATGCGACTCTTGATTTCAGGGTAGTGAGTTAGAGCCCCATTGGGCATAAAGCCCACTTTAAAAAACTAAACTAGATTTTTTTAAAAGATTTTATTTATTTGACAGACAGAAATCACAAATAGGCAGAGAGGCAGACAGAGAAAGAGGAAGCAGGATCCGTGCTGAGCAGGGAGCCCAATGTGGGGCTCGATCTCAGGACCCTGAGAGATCATGACCTGATCCAGGCAGAGGCCTAACCCACTGAGCCACCAAGGCGCCCGTAAGATTTATTCTCTTAGCCACTTTCAAATATGCAATACAGAACTATAACTATAGTCACCATGCTGTACACTACATCCCCAGGGCTTACTTAGCTTATAACTGGAAGTTTGTACATTTTGATCCCCTTCACTCATTTCTCCTATTCCATCCCCTACTGCTGGTCACCACCTATCTGTTGTCTGTATCTGAGTTTGGTGTTTTATCTTTTTGTTTTGTTTTGTTTTAGATTCCACATGTAAGTGAGATCATCGGGGTTTGTCTTTCTCTGTCAGACTTTTTTGACTTGGCATGATGCCCTCAAGGTCCATCATGTTACAGGTGGTAAAATTTCTTTCCTTTTTTATGGATGAATAATTTTCCTGTGGAGAGTGGGCGTGGGTGTTTTGCGTGTATACATCAGGTCTTTATCCTTTCAGCCATGGGTGGACTTTACTTGGGTTGTTTATTATAAATAATGCTGCAGTGAACATGCAGACATCTTCTCAGCCTACTGCTTTTACTTCCTCTGGATAAATGCCCAAAAGTGAAGTTGCTGGATCATAGGGTAGTTTTTTAATTTTTCTTACTATTTTCTATAATGGGTGTAACAATTTATACTCCCACCAAAAGTGCAGGAAGCTTCATTTTTTCTCCTCCTCTGCTTGCCAACACTTGTTATTTCTTGTCTTTTTGATAATAGCCTTTCTGAGAGAGGTTAAGTGTTACCTCCTGTGGTTCTGATTTGTATTTCCTTGGTGTTTAGTGATGCTGAAACACCTTTTCACTTACCTGTGGGCCATCTGTATGACTTCTTTGGGGAAAAGTCTATTCAGATCATCTGCCTATTTTTTTTAAAGATTTTATTTATTTATTTGACAGAGATCACAAGTAGGCAGAGAGGCAGGCAGAGAGAGAGAATAGGAAGCAGGCTCCCTGCCAAGCAGAGAGCACGATGCGGAGCTCGATCCCAGGACCCTGGGATCATGACCCAAGCTGAGGGCAGAGGCTTTAACCCACTGAGCCACCCAGGGGCCCCACATCTGCCTATTTTTTAAATTGGATTGATTATTTTTGTTCCTCAGTTGTATGAGTTTTTATATATTTTGGATATTAACCCCTTCTCAGATATGATTTACAGGGGGCAACTTTAGCCCTCCACACCTGGCAGTTCCTGCCCTACCCCTTTTGCAACCCCCTTAGAACTGTGTGATCCCAGTGGGTAGACTGACTTGGCCTGCAGCATGGGTCATGGCTGGAACATTTCTTGGTGGGGTCAGCACCACAGAGTACATGCTGCTTGGTGCCACGGGCTGATCCCGCCACGACCCTGGGAGCATGATGTTGAGCAGCTCTGAGTCTGGACCTGAGGCTGGCATATGGTGCCGGGAGAACTTCAACCCCAGGGCACCTGGGTGGCTCAGTCGGTTAAGCCTCCAACCCTTGATTTCATCTCTGATCATGATCTCAGGGTGGTGAGATTGAGCATTGCATTGGGCTCTGTGCTGGGCATGGAGCCTGCTTAAGATTCTCTCTCTCCCTCTGCTCCTCCCCTGCTGCTAAGTCTCTCTCTCCAAAACAAAATAAAACAAAACCACCTCAACCCTGAGAAGACACCACCCACCCAGCAATGCCCACCCACCCCAGGCTGGAGGTACCAAAGAGCAAGAACCCATGCATTCCAGCACCACAGCAGAGGCCCAAGACATGATGGGTTGCACCTCTTCCGGATCTTCCTATAAATGATGAGCATGTCACAGTTCCTACCTGGAAAGCAAACCATTAACGGCCTTGTATTTACCATTCATGTCAATGAAGCAGGAGAAGAGACTCAAAAGAGGTCAGCTGAATCTAAAAAAACAAAAAAACAAAAACAAAAACAAACAAAACATGAAAATATCTGGGCTTTTAATTCAGCCATTCCTTTACCTGGACCAAGAAAATTACTGCTGCCTCCTGACCATCCAGTGGATGGCAGTTTGGAGTCACCACAGGCTGTGGACTCATCAATTGGGCTAAAAGATGAAAAGCCAATGAGTGTCAATGAAGTCCCAGATTACTATGAGGATGTTCCCATGTACCTTTGGGAAATGGAGGTTAAATGTAAGCCTGAAGTGGGCTACAGGAAGAAATAGCCAGACATCACTAAGAGGTTGAGGGCTGTCCTTGTGGACTGGTCAGCTGAAGTAGGAGAAGAATACAAAGTACGGAATGAGACCGTGCATTCTGACAGGTGTGAGATGGTATCTTTTTTTTTTTTAAAGATTTTATTTATTTATTTGACAGAGATCACAAGTAGGCAGAGAGGCAGGCAGAGAAAGAGAGAGGAGAAACCAGGCTCCCTGCTGAGCAGAGAGCCCGATGCGGGACTCGATCCCAGGACCCTGGGATCATGACCTGAGCCGAAGGCAGAGGCTTTAAGCCACTGAGCCACCCAGGTGCCCCAAGAGATGATATCTTATTATAGTTCTTTTCATTGTACTTTTGATTTATATTTCCCTGATGAGTGATGTTGAGCCTCTACCTCTTCATGTGTCTGTTAGCCATGTGGACGTCTTCTTTGGAAAAGTGTCTGTTCATGTCTTCTGCCCATTTTTTAACTGGATTATTTGCTCTTTGGATGTTGAGTTTTAGAAGTTCTCTATATATGTTGGATACTAACCTTTTATCAGATATGTCATTTGCGAAAAAGTTCTCCCATTTCGTAGGTTGCTTTTCGTGTTATTGATTGTTTGAATGTGTGCACTGTGCAGTCTCTTTCTATTCTGATGTAGTCCTGTAGTTTATTTTCACTTTAAAAAAAAAGATTTATTTGAGAGAGAAAGAGAGAGCATGTGTGTATGTGAGCAGGAAGAGAGGGAGAGAAGCAGGCTCCCTGCTGAATAATGTTCAGAGACATTACTGCCTGTGTTCTAGGATTTTTATGATTTCAGGTCTCACATTTAGCTCTTTAATCCATTTTGTGTTTATTTTTGTATATCATGTAAGAAAGTGGTTGTTTCATTCTTTTGCATGTAGCTGACCAACTTCCCCAACACCGTTTTCTTTTTTTTCCGTTGGATATTCTTTACTGCTTTCTTGAAGATTAATTGACCACATAGTTGTGGGTTCATTTCTGGGTCTTCTAGTCCGTTCTATTGATCCATGTGTCTGTTTTTGTGCCGGTACCATACTGTTTTGATGACTACAGCTTTGTAATATAACTTGAAGTCTGGAATTGTGGTAGCTCTAGCTTTACCTTTTTTTTTTTTAAGTTGGATTAGTAATTTAATAGTTTAAAAAATCATGGAAAAAATACTAGCAACATCTTCAAAGAATTGCTGACTATTATCTTTGTATATGGATGTATGTGTGCTTCCAATGTTAGGAAAACTCAATAGCAATTTCAAACATGTTAACATGAGAGCTAACTGACAATCCATAAATATCATTATTAGATTAGAATAATTAAAAAATCCAGAAGTGATTTTTATAGCATGCAAAACTTTTCTTAGAATTTCAAATGAAAAATTCTCAAAGGTGAATGATTTACTTTTTCATGGGAAAAAGTTAAAATGCACTGCCGGAGTCTGTGATGGCTATTTTGCCAATCCCATTCTCTAAAATCATTGCAAACTCTAAATAAAAGATTAATTACGTGCCAACTGCAGACCAAAATGATAAATCAAAAGCCCAAACAAGGGCAAAAACAAGTTTTTTATATGACTTTGGAACAATTTGGTTAGTTTTTTTTCCCCCATCATGGTTCAGTGTACTCTTTATTCTCCACCCCTATTCTACCTATCTTCCTCCCTACCTCCCCTCTGGTAACCACCAGTTTGTTCTCTATAGTTAAGAGTCTGTTTTTTGTTTTGTCTCTTTTTCTTTTTTTTCCCCCTCCCTCGTCTTGTTGTGTTTCTTTAACTCCACATGTGAGTGAGATCATACAGTATTTGTTTTTATCTGACTGACTTATTTCTCCTTGCATTAGACTTTCTAGTTCTTTTTTTATTTTTATTTATTTTATTTTATTTTTAAAGATTTTATTTATTTATTTCTTTGACAGAGACAGATCAGAAGTAGGGAGAGAGGAAGGCAGAGAGAGGAGGAAGCAGGCTCCCTGCTGAGCAGAGAGCCCAGTGTGGGACTCGATCCCAGGACCCTGAGATCATGACCTGAGCTGAAGGCAGAGGCTTTAACCCACTGAGCCACCCAGGTGCCCCCCAGTTCTTTTTTTAAAAAAAGATTTTATTTAAGAGAAAAAGAGTGCATGCATGAGTGTGGTGAGGTGAGGGTCAGAAGGAGAGGGAGAAGCAGACTCCCTAGTGAGCAGGGATACTGATGTGGGGTTCAATCCCAAGACCCTGAGATCATGACCCAAGCTGAAAGCAGATGCCCAACTGACTGAGCCACCCAGGTGCCCCTACACTTTCTAGTTCTATTCATGTTATTGCAAATGGCAAGATTTCATTTTTATGGCTAAATACTATTCCTCTGTGTATGTGTGTACATGTATGTTTGTGTGGGTACACAAACCACAACATTTGTATCCATCCATTTGATGGACACAGGCTGCTTTCATATTTTGGCTATTTTAAATAATGCTGTAATAAACATAGGCGTATATGTATCCTTTTGAATTAGGTGTTTTTGTGTTTTTTTGGGGGGGGGTGAATACCCAGTAGTTCTATCCCAGCTTTTCGTTTCTTCTTTTTTTTAATTGTGTTCTGTGAGTCACCATAAAATACATCATTAGTTTTTGATGGTGTTATATATAACACCCAGTGCTCCATGGAATCTGTGCCCTCCTTAATACCCACCACCAGACTCACCCATCCCCCTCATGCCCCCTTCCCTCTAAAACCCTCAGTTTGTTTCTTGGAGTCCATGGTCTCTCATGGTTCGTCTCCCCCTCTGATTTTTTTTTCAAAATTGCTTTGGCTCTTTGGGGTCTTTTGTGGTTTCATATAAATCTTAGGATCACAACTAGGCAGAGAGGCAGGCAGAGCGAGAGAGGAGGGAAGCAGGCTCCCCACTGAGTGGAGAGCCTGATGCGGGGCTTGATCCCCGGACACTGAGATCATGACCTGAGCCGAAGGCAGAGGCTTTAACCCACTGAGCCACCCAGGTGCCCCTATCCTTTCTCTTATTGATGTAATATATCATGTTGATTGATTTGTGAATATTGAAACACACTTGCATCCTGGGAATAAATCTCACTGGATTGTGGTGAATGACTTTTTTAATGTATTGGATTCAGTTTGCTAGAATTTTGTTGAGGATTTTTGCATCTCTGTTCATCAGAGATATTGGCCTATAGTTCTCTCTCTCTCTCTCTCTCTCTCTTTTTTTTTTTTTTTTTTTTTTTGATGGTGTCTTCATCTGATTTTGGTTTTTGGTTGCTGGCCTCATAGAATGTATTTGGAAGTTTTCCTTCCTTTTCTATTTTTTTGAGTCATTTGAGAAGACTACGTATTAACTCTTTAAATGTTTGGTAATTCACTGGTAAACCATCTGGTCCTGGACTTTTTTTTGCTGTTGGGAAATTTTTGGTTACTACATCAATCTTGCTGAAAATTCGTCTGTTCAAATTTTCTATTTCTTCCTGCTTAAGTTTTTTTTTTAATTAACATATAATGTATTATTTGTTTCAGGGGTACAGGTCTGTGACTCATCAGTCTTACATGATTCATCAGTATTACACAATTCATAGCACTCACCATAGCACTTACCCTCCCCAATGTCCATCCCCCAGCCACCCCATCCCTCCCATTCCCCCCACCAGCAACCCTCAGTTTGCTTCCTGAGATTAAGAGTCTCTCATGGTTTGTCTCCCTCTCTGGTTTCACCTTGTTTCATTTTTTCCTTCCCTTCCCCTATGATCCTCTGTCTTGTTTCTCAAATTCATCCTATCAGTGAGATCACATGATAATTGTCTTTCTATGATTGACTTATTTTGCTTAGCATAATAGCCTCTGGTTCTATCCACGTCACTGCAAATGGCAAGATTTCTTTTTTTGATGGCTGCATAGGATTCCATTGTATAGATATACCACATCTTCTTTATCCATTCATTTGTTGATAGACATCTAGTCTCTTTCCAAAGTTTGGCCATTATGGAAATTACTGCTATAAACATTGGGGTACATGTGCCCCTTCAGATCACTACATTTGTATCTTCGGGGTAAATACCCTGTAGTGAAATTGGTGGGTTGTAGTGTAGCTGTGTTCTCAATTTTTTGAGGGACCTCCATACTGTTTTCTGGAGTGGCTACACCAGCTTACATTCCCACTAACAGTGTAGGAGGGTTCCCCTTTCTCTGCATCCTCGTCAACACCTGTCATTTCCAGACTTGTTAATTTTAGCCATTCTGACTGGTGTGAGGGGCTATCTCATTGTGGTTTTGATTTGTATTTCCCTGATCCTGATGTTGAGCATTTTTCATGTGTCTATTGGCCATTTAGATGTGTTCTTTGGAGAAATGTCTGTTCATGTCTTCTGCCCATTTCTTGACTGGATTATTTGGTTTTTTGGATATTGAGTTTGATAAGTTCTTTATAGATTTTGAATACTAGCCCATTATCTGAAATGTCATTTGCAAATATCTTCTCCCATTCTGTTGGTTGTCTTTTGGTTTTGTCAATTGTTTCCTTTGCTGTGCAAAAGCTTATCTTGATGAAGTCCTAATAGTTCATTTTTGCCCTTACTTCCCTTGCTTTTGGCATGGTTTCTAGGAAGGTTGCTGTGGCTGAGGTCAAAGAGGTTTCTGCCTGTGTTCTCCTCAAGGATTTTGGTGGATTCCTGTCTCATATTGAGGTCTTTCATCCATTTTGAATCTATTTTGTGCATGGTGTAAGGAAATGGTTCAGTTTCACTCTTCTGCATGTGGCTGTCCAATTTGCCCAACACCATTTGTTGAAGAGACTGTCTTTTTTCCACTGGACATTCTTTCCTGCTTTGTCAAAGATTAGTTGACCATAGAGTTGAGGGTCTATTTCTGGGCTCTCTATTCTGTTCCATTGATCTATGTGTCTGTTTTTGTGCCAGTACCATACTGTCTTGATGATGACAGCTTTGTAATAGAGCTTGAGGTCTGGAACTGTGATGCCACCAACTTCAGCTTTCTTTTTCAACATTCCTCTGGCTATTCGAGGTCTTTTCTGGTTCCATATAAATTTTAGAATTATTTGTTCCATCTCTTTGAAAAACGTTGATGGTATTTTTGTAGGGATTGAATTTATTTATGTATTTATTTATTTTTCATTTGCGAGCAAGACAGAGAGACAGAGTATACACAGGGGGCAAGACAAAGGCAGAGGGAGAAACAGACTCCCTGATGAGCAAGGAGCCGAACGTGGGGTTCAGTCTCCGGACCTGGAGATCATGACCTGAGCCAAAGGCAGACATTTATCTACTTTAAGACACCCAGGTGACCTGACAGGGAATACATTAAATGTGTAGTTTACACTAGTTAGCACAGATGTTTTCACAATATTTGTTCTTCCAATCCATAAGCATGGAACATTTTTCCATTTCTTTTTTTTTTTTTAAGATTTTATTTTTTTATTTGACAGAGATCACAAGTAAGCAGAGCAGTAGGCAGATAGAGAGATGCTCCCTACTGAGCAGAGAGCCCAATGCAGGGCTCAATTCCAGGACCCTGAGAGCATGACCTGAGTTGAAGGCAGAGGCTCAACCCACTGAGCCACCCAGGTGCCCCCATTTTTCCATTTCTTTGTGTCTTCTTCAATCTCTTTCATCAGTATTCTGTAGTTTTGAGTACAGATTCTTTGCCTCTTTGGTTAGGTTTATTCCTAGTCATCTTATGGTTTTGGGTGCAATTGTAAATGGGATTGACTCCTTAATTTCTCTTTCTTCTGTCTTGTTGGTATATGGAAATGCTACTGATTTCTGTGCATTGATTTTATATCCTGACACTTTACTGAATTCCTGTATGAGTTCTGGCAGTTTTGGGGTGGAGTCTTTTGGATTTTCCACATAAAGTTCATATCATCTGCAAAGAATGAGAGCTTGACTTCTTTGCTGATTCAGATGCCTTTTATTTCTTTTTATTGTCTGATTGCTGAGGCTAGGACTTCTAGTACTGTGTTGAATAGCAGTGCTATTAGTCACTTCTGTCTCCCTGGTCTCTGGCCGCAGTCCATGCTCGCCCAGCCTGTGACCAAGGTTTCTATCTCTGGCACATGGCCCCGTTTGGAGACTCCAAACAGCAGCAGATTTCTGTGGCATGTGTTCCTCCTGGGGGAGGTGGGGTGGTCTCCCTGGATCTGCCACTTTTGGGGTCACTGCTTGAAGTGTAGTGGTCTGACAGTGCCATGGATCATGGTTTAAGGTAACCCCAAGCTGAGAGGCCACTGCTCAGGTCATCTCTGTAGTCGGCTTTCCCGTTCTGATACCTGGGAGGTCTGCAACACTCCAGTCCCCCCCTTCTTTCCATGACCCCGAGGGTCCTGAGACCACAGTGTCCCAGCAAGTGTGTTCCACCCCCCCACCCCCTCCTAGCCACTGGAGCGACATCCCTCAATGGAACAGACTTTTAAAGTTCCGATTTTGTGCTCCACTGCTCCACTGCTTGCTGGGAGCGTCCCCCCCCCCCCCACATCTATCTTCCTGTCTACCGCCTCGGATTCACTTCTCCACATGTCCTACCTTCCAGAAACTGGTTGCTTTTCTATTCATAGAGTTGCTGCTATTCTTTTCTTGGATCTCCTGTTGAGTTTGTAGGTGTTCAGAATGGTTTGATAATTATCTAGCTGAACTCCTGGGACCAGACTTTGATGGGACTATACTTTGATTTATATTTGTTTTAAAGTCTATTTTGTCTGATGTAAGTATTGTTACTTTATTTTTTATTGCTTTTGTGCTTCCTATTTTTCTTACTGTTTCAGAGGATATTTAGGTTTACTCCTCGGCCATCTTGCTTTTCTCTCCTGAAGTGGGCTTTCACTGAGTCTCCTGCTTCAGTTTTAGTAGTTTATATGTTTTTAGAAATTTATCCATTTCTCTGGTTTGTCTAATATTTATTTGTTTCTTTTCTTTCTTTCTTTCTTTGACAGAGAGAGAGGGAGAGAGCAAGAACAAGCAGAGGGGATGGCAGGCAGGGGAGAAGCAGTCTCCCTGCTCAGCAAGGAGCCTGATGTGGGGCTCGATCCCAGGACCTGGGATCCTGTCCTGAGCCAAAGGCAGACGATTTAACAAACTGAGCCAACCAGGTGCCCCTAATTTTTTGGCATACAGTTTTTCATAGTATTAAAATTGTTTGTATTTCTGTTATGTTGATTGTTATTTATCTTTTATTTGTGATTTTTTTTGAGTCCTTTGTCTCTCTCTCAATTGTGTGTGTTTTTGTTTGTTTTATTTATTTATTTATTTATTTATTTATTTATTTATTTTGATGAGTCTGGCTAGTAGTTTATCAATTTTGTTGATCTTTTCAGAAAACAAGTTCCTGGTTTCATTGATCTGTTCTATTGTTTTTGTAGCTTCTGTATCATTTATTTCTGCTCTAATCTTTATTATTTCCTTCCTTCTGCTGGTTTGGGGTTTTGTTTGTTGTTCTTTTTCTACCTCATGTAGGTGTAAAGTTAGGTTGAGATTTTTCTTTCTTCTTAAGTTAGATCTGTATTGTTATAAACTTCCCTCTTAAAACAATTTTTACTGCATCTCAAAGGTGTTGGACTTTTTTCATTTTTATTTGTTTGCATGTAGTTTTTTGTTTCTGCTTTGATTTCTTGGTTGACTCCTTCATTGTTGAAATGTATGTTCTTTAACCTGCATGTATTTATGATCTCCCCAGATTGTGTGTGTGTGTGTTTGTGTGTGTGTGTGTGTGTGGTTGATTTCTAGTTTCATGGCATTGTGGTCAGAAAAGGCACATGGTACTATTTTGATCTTTTGGAATTAGTTGAAGTTTTGTTTGTAGCCTAATGGCCTAATATGTGATCTATTCTGGAGAATGTTTTATGTGCACTTGAAAACAATGTGTATACTGCTGTTTGATGATGGAATGTTCTGAATATGTCTGTTAAACCCATCTGGTCCAGTATGTATTCAGAGCCACTGTTCCCTTGTTGATCTGTTTGGATGACCTATCAATGTAAGTGGTATATTAAAGTTCTGAAATTATTGTATTTGTTATTAACTATATTATTTGGGTGCTCTCAAGTTGGGTGCATAAGTACTTATAATTGTTATATCTTGTTGAGTTGTCCCCTTTATTGTTATTTATTACAAATTATTATTATATATGTCCTTCGTTTCTTTTTACATTTTTTTTAAACATTTTATTTATTTATTTGACAGAGAGAGATCACAAGTAGGCAGAGAGGCAGGCAGAGAGAGAGGAGGAAGCAGGCTCTCCATGGAGCAGAGAGCCCGATGTGGGGCTTGATCCCAGGACCCTGGGATCATGAACTGAGCCGAAGACAGAGGCTTTAACCCACTGAGCCACCCAGGCGCCCCTACATTTTTTGTTTTAAAGTCTATTTTGTCTGATGTAAGTATTGTTACTTGGCTTGCTTTCTTCCTTCCATCCTTCCTTTCTTTCTTTTTTTTTAACATTTTATTTTTAAGTAATCTTTGCAGCCAGCAGGGGCCTCAAGCTTATAACCCTGAGATCAAGAACTGCATGCTCTACCAACTGAGCCAGTCAGGTGCCCTGATCCTTGGCTTTCTTTCAACACTCATTTACATGATAAATGTTTCTCAAATCCCTCACTTTCAGTCTGCAAGTGAGTCTCTTGTAGGCAGCATATAGATGGGTCTTGATATTTTTATCCACTCTGTCACCATGTCTTTTGCTTGGAGCAAATTTAGACCATTTACATTCAAACTAATTATTAATAGATGCATATTTGTTGCCATTCTGTTACTTGTTCTGTGGTTTTGTAGTTTTCCCTCTGATCCTTCTTTTTCTTTCTTTCATGGTTTGCTGGCTTGTTTGTTTTTTTAGTGATATACTTTGATTCCTTACTCTTTATTTTTGCCTATTACTGTTTTTTTGATTTGTGGTTACCATTGGGTTTATATATAACATCTTCTGCATATAACAAGTCTATATTACTTAATTTTGAACTCATTCTTTATTCCTTTCCGCATTTTGATACTTGTTATATTTTATATTGTTTATTTTATGCTCCTCTTGTCTGATTTTTACAGATACGCTTATTTATTTATTTTTTATTGCTTTTGTGCTTCCTATTTTTCTTACTGTTTCAATTTTTGCTTTCCACTCAGAGTCCCCCATAACATTTCTTGTAGGGCTCATTTAGTGGTTATAAATTCCTTTAATTTGGGGGGGGGATTCTTATCTCTCCTTCTATTCTGAATGATAGTCTTGTTGGATAGAGTGTTCTTGGTTGCAGATCTGTCCATTTCAGCATTTTGAAAACATCATGCCACTTTCTTCTGTTCTGCAAATTTCTGCTGAAAAATCAGCTGATGGCCTTACGGGGGTGTTTCCTCAGTAGTTAACTGTCTTTTTTTTTTTTTTTTTTTCCTCTTGACACTTTAAAATTCTCTTATTATCATCCCCCCCCACCCCATTTTAATTGCTGTGTGTCTTGGTGTGGACCTTCTTGGGTTAAATTTGTTGGGGATCTCTGTGCCTCCTGAATCTGGATCTATGTTTCCCTTCCCAGATTCAGGAAGTTTCTAGTTCTTATTTTTTTTCAAATAGATTTTCTGGTTCCCTTTCTCTTCTCCTTTTGGGACCTCTATAATGGGATTTTGGTATGTTTTAAATTGTCACAGGGTTCCTTTAACCTATCCTCATTTTTAAAATTTTTTTTCTTTTTGCTGTTTAACTTGGTTGCTTTCTACTACCCTGTCTTCAGATCACGAATGTGTGCTGCATCCTTTAATCTACTGTTGATTCCTTCTAGTGTATTTTTCATTTTACTTATTGTATTTTTCTGCTCTGATTGGTTCTTTTTATATTTTTTCTTTGTTGAAGTTCTCACTGAATTCACCCACTCTTCTCCCAAATCTGATGAGCATCTTTATGACCATTACTTTGAAATCTTTATCAGGTAGATTGGTTATCTCGGTTTTGTTTTATTCCCTTTTGAGGTTCTTGTTTTTCCATCTCAAATCTACTCCTCTGTCTCCTCGCTTTGACACTAGGTGTTTGTTTCTGTGTATTAGGTCAACTATATTCCTGGTCTTGAAGGTAGTGGCCTTATGTAGAAGGCCACTACAAGGGTTTCCCATGTGTGGACTGTGTGTGTCCTCCTGTTGTGACTTGGCCACAACTACTGCAGACCTGCTGGTGGGTACGGCTGGTTTCCAGCATAGCCTGCTGAGAGACCTTGCTGTAGCTGCTTGTGTGCGCTGTTGGGTGAGGTTAGTCTCCCATGCAGCTCCCTGAAAGTCCTTGCCACAGTTTTTGGTGATGTGTTTGTGGGCAGGGCTGCCTCCCTTTCCCTGCTGGTCCTGGCAAGGGCTGTCACAAAGTGACTCCAAAGTAGTCACTCTGGAAGGATGCTGGTCTCAATCAGAGCTATTGGATGTGGCTGGGCAGGAGTTCCTTTGGAGGGGCACCTTGTCAGGGTGAGTGGGGTGGGTATGGAGGGAAATGCTGGAGTGGGGTGAGCAGCACTAGCTAGGTAGATGTAGGGTGTTAGACTGGCTCCCATCAGCAATGGAGCAGTTAGGTTGAAGGAGGGCAAGAAAAATGGTGTGTGTCAGCACCTTCATCCCTGGAGAAGGTTCTTAGAGATCCCTGCCCCTTTGGCACATGCCTTATGGTCAGTCAATCTCCTTCACATATAATCCAGGTGCTTTTGAAGCTGTTGCCTCTGTGATGGCTCTTGGAGTGAGTGATATAGTATGTTTTGCCTTTAAGAGTGGAGTCCCAGTTTCCTATATCCTTCTGGTCTCCCAGAATTTAGCCCTGCTGATTTTCAAAGCCAGAGATTAAGGGAGCTTGTCTTCCCAGTGCAGATGCCCAAGGCAGGGTGTGCTGGATGTGGGGATTAAACCCCTCATTCCTCAGAGAGGATCTTTGTACCTGTGATAATCCTCCTGTTTGTGGTTCCCCATCTATGGGTGGCCACACTGGGAATTTTAGTTCCTAACCACATTTCTGTCCTCCTACCTTCTCAATATAGCTTTCTCTGTATATCTTTAGCTGTGGAAGAGCTGTTCTGCCAGTCTTCATGTCATTTTCAGAGTGAGTTGCACTATATTAAGCTGTAGTCTTGATGTGTCTGTGGGAGGAAGCGAGCTCAGGATCTTCTTACTCCACCATCTTTTCAAGTTCCCCCTTGTTGTCTCTAACTTTTGACACTTTAATTATAATGTTTCTTTGTGTGGGTCTCTTTGGGCTCCTCTTATTTGGAACTCTGGGCTTGTTTCCTCCTCCAGGTCAGAGAAGTTTTCAACCATTATTTCTTCATATCTGTTTTCTGCACTACCCCATCCCTCCCACCTGCCCCCATCTCTTCTCCTTCTGAGAGCCCTGTAATGCATATATTGGTTTTCTTGATGATGTCCTCTAAGTCCCTTAAGCTCTAATCACTTTTTTCTTTTTGATACTCTGATTCAATGACTTTTACTCTCCTGTCTGAGCCCTCTGATCTTTGTTTCATCTAACCTCCTGTTGAACCCCTCTAGTATACTTTTTTTTTTTTTTTTTTTTTTTTTTTTTAAAGAAAGGGAGAGACTGCAGAGGGTGGGCAGGCAGAGGGAAAGGGAAAGAGAATCTTAAGCAGGCTCCACACCCAGTGTAAAGCCAGACAAGGGGCTTGATCTCACAACCCTGAGATCATGACCCAAGCAAAATCAAGAGTTGGATGTTTAGTTAACTGAACCACTTAGGTGCCCCTCTATTGTACTTTTTTAGTTACTGTATTCTTCAGGTCTGTGACTTCTGTTTGGTACTTTGTTATATTTTCTCTTTGTTGAAATTTTAACTTCATTCATTCATTATTTTGAGCTTGGTGAGAATCTTTATGACCATTATTTTGAACTCTTTACAAGGTAAATCACTTGTCTCCATTTCATTATGGTGTTATTCTAAGGTTTTATTTTGTTTTTGTTTTTGTTTTTTTCCTTTTGGGAATATAGTCTTCCTTTTCTTCATTTTCTTTGAGTCTCTGTTAGTTTCTGTGCATTAGATAACACAGTTTGAAGGTGTAGTCTTGTGTAGATGATCCTTATTGTTCAACCCTGTGCTAGCTCTTGGGTGTCTCTTGAACCATTTGTCCAAGCAGACTACTTTATTATCAGTGACTCCTAGTAGCTGAAGTGTGCCAAGATCTATCAGGGTCCCAAAGGGAGGATCTTGGTCAGCACCTAAATTCTGATTGGAAGCCAGACCCTCATACGGTAACTTTTAAAGTATGCAGATATACCTTTTCCAGGGGAATGGAAATGGGCACTTCTGTCTGCTTCCTCTGCACTAAGTCCTGGGATAATTGCCTATTAAATTTTTTTTTTTTTTTTTTTTTGCTATTGCCCCACTGAACCTGTGAACAGAAGCCCCACCAGCCACCACAACCCGGCTATCGTGGGACGGATCTTCTGGGGGTCTGCCATAAATGCTGGAGCACCAGATGTATATATCCATTCCTTTCTCAAAGACACCAGTGACCTGGGGTAGGACAGAGGGACAATGAAAATATGGTGCCCACTGGACCCCCGTCCTGGTCTCTGCAGATGATAGTTGGCCTCCAGATGTGGGTTTAATTGGAAGCCAGCCCATCGGGCCACAGCTATAAGGAAGCCAATTGGCCTCCCACAGTAAGACTGGGGGTGCGTTTCAGTCTGAGGTCTATGCTGTGCTGAGGGTGGTAGCTAAGAACTGTTTCTGGGATTATTAACAGCCCTATGGGACCTGGGAATGTAAGCCCTGCGCACCACCAGAACCAGGTGGTCAAGTATTATTTCCCAGGGAATAGTTACAAAAATGAGCCACCAGATATGTGCACAAGCTCCTGTTTAGGAGATACTGATGACTTGGCGCTAGGCAGAGGGAGCGTGTGAAGATACCACTGCCTTCTTGAGGTCCCTGGGAAGGATTATAGTTGGTCCTTATCTTAGCTTGGTGTTTAGTTAGAAACCAGCCCCTCAGGCCACAGCTACAAAGCTAAGCTAATAGACCTCTCATCACAGAAAGACTGTGGGTGTGTTTGTTTGCTGTCCCTGTGCTGTGCCCCAGGAGGTACCCAGTGAATAACTCTTTCTGCATTTGCTGTGAGATCTGTGAATGTAAGCCTTGCTGGCCACCAGAGCCAGGTGACCAGGTATGTCCTCTGGACAGAAGCCACACAAACATGGGCACCAGAAGAGCGCATAAGCTCCTTCCTGGGAGATGCCAGTAACCTGGAGTGGGGCAGGGGGAGAGGGCAGGAACGTGCCCACAGGCCTCTAGATGTGTTAGATTAGAAGCCTGTCCTTCAGGATGAAGCGTTAAGATAAGCAACCAGGCCTCCTTCACAAGAAGCCTGAGGCTGAATTTCAGTTGCTGAGGCAAGAACCAATTAAGAACCCTTTTTTGCTTTTGTTACCATCCCACGGGAGCTAGGTGATCAAGAGGTGTTCCCTGGGTGGCAGCTGCTGCAAAAACTGGGGCACCAGACATTAAAGCAGGGCACCAAATGTGTGAACAAGCTCCCTTCCAGGAAATAGTAGTGGCTGGGAGTGTGGCAGAGGGAGAGTGCAAGATGGCACTTGCCAGGCCTCAAGACTTTGGAGGGTATTTAAGTAGGTCCTTCCTCTTCAATTGGATGCCTGCCCCTCGGGCTGAAGCTTTAAGATAAGCTAACTAGGCCTCTCTCACAAAAGGTCGGGGCACTTTTCAGCTGCATCTGCTCTGGGCTCCAGAGTGGATGGGTCCATGTCAGCCCTTTAAGAAGCTGTTTCTCGGATTGCTGATGCCATGTGGGCTCATGGAAGCCAGCCCCTTCGGTTTTCAAAGCTAGATGTTTTGGGAGCTCATCTCTGAGGGGCAGGTCTTAAAAGTTGGGGTGCCAGATATGGGGTTCAAACCCTTCACCTTTCAGAGAGAAGCTTGGGGTCAGGAGTTCCCTCCTGATCATGGGTTGCTGCACTAGAGGTGAGGTTTATGCTGAGATGTGGGAACAGAGCTGGGTGGCTTACTTTGTTGACAGATCCAGATTAAAAAGTCTTTTTAGGATTACAGAGTGGGAATTGGCACACTATGGCCCACTGCCTATTTTTGTATGGGTTTGAGTGAAGAATGGTTGGGACACAATACCACAAAGACCCAGCTCAGCTTAAAATGTTGACTATCTGGACTTCTACAGAAAAGTTTGCCAACTCCTGATATAAAGCGATGTGTATTAAAGCACTGCTGGGTGAAATGTTTAGATTTATAGATTTAGATTTAGGTTTAGATTATAACAGTGGTTTGTCTTTTTTGGGTGGTAAGTCACAGACCTGAGTTGTAAAACTGAGCTCTGCCCTGAAAATGCACGTATACCAAATTGTGCCCATGCCCATTCTAGCCATGATGGCCCCCAGGTTAAGAATCTTTGTGCTGTAAATTAGTCCTGCATGAGCTGCCTGAATTAGGGCCCCCAGCTGTACAATCTTGCTTAACCTAACTACCTCCCTAAAAGCCCTAGCTCTAGTTTGTCACTTTGGGGATTAGGCTGCAACCTCTGAATCTGCGTATGTGTGTGCAGCACAGTTCAGTCTGTAATGCAGATCCTGCCTCTCTAATCTCTGAGAAAGCATGCTTCCTAAAGGTGGTTTGCTCCTGAATCCTGCGCACTACGTATATGCTAAGGAATATTTGTTGAATTAAGGAATGTTGGCTATCAGACTGATGCACATGAAAACCCACAGAGGAATGTAAGATTCTAATTGACGTGTCACATTGAAATACTGTAGCAATTCTGAGGAGAAACTAAGAATAATCAAGGAAAGCTTTCTTTCCTTCTTAAATGAGAGAACTTCCTGTGCTTAGAACTATTTGCATGCAAGGCCTTGCTGGCATTAGGACTCTAAGAATGGAAGCCAAAGCTTGAAATGGTCGATTAGAGATTCTGAATAATCAGGAGGAGCCGGTGAGAGCTGGAATCTTAAAATTATAAACTATTTATTTAAGAACTGACTGAAAAAAACAGTTCATAATCTTGGCAGAAAAGAAAATGGTACATTATGTAATTTTATCTGGGCTAGAAAGAGGATCTAACATTCTCTTTAACAGAGTGCACATGAAATCGTTTTGAACAGTAGTGACTATTTCAAAGAATTTAAAGGATGAAATTCAGGGAAACTTACTGCAAACTGCCAAGTGAAAAGACTCCACTCACACAAAATGGCCCTGGTAAAAGCATGTTGGGTGTTTTTGTTTGGGGACGGAGCAGGCTCTATGACAACGCTATCTATTTGGCTGTGTAGGACTTTTTGTCCTGAGCTGTGAATTTAGTTCAAAGCCAAAACCTCTGAAGGGTCAGGATAACCCCTACTACTATTTCTCTCCATTTAGAGGAAGATCTGACTAAAAACTTGAGGGGTTTTGTGTCCAGGTTAAGAATTCCAACCCTTCGCCACTTGAGTTTGCCTTTCAAAGAGTCATTATGAAATGGGACCATTTACATCAAAATCATGGTTCTGATTCTGGTTCCTCCTTTCAGCAAAATGAGGTAGCCTTACGTTTCCAGGACTGTGGTAACACATGTAGTATTTGGTGTTTACATTTAGATTAATAAAGGCTAATGCAATTTTGTAGTTCCAATAAAAGGGTTTTTAACCCAGGAACAGAATATCCTACGTAAGTAACAAACATCTGAAATATAACTAGCAACTCATTGAGTTTTGTTTTTTAAGTTATTTTAGGGAGGGAGGGGGAGTGGAGGGAAAGGGACAGGGAATCCAAGCAGACTCTGTGCTCAGCCCAGAGCCTGACTTGGGACTTGATCCCAGGACCTGAGCTGAAACCAAGAGTAGATGCTCAACCATCTGCACCACCCAGGTGCCCCAGCAATTTGCTTTTCAAGCTAAATCTTATAATCATTTAATGCTTCAACAAGAGAATGGACACCAGAATGCTTTGCATTTAAAAACTTGTATGAGTCACTTTTATTCTTTATTGTCTTTATTTTCCAAGTTTGGGCGCCCAAACTTGGCAAACATCATGGAGATCTGTACAAACATGCATATACATATATACACTCACACATATTTAAGTTTAAAGCCTCAGTTCCTCATTAAACCTTGTACTCAGACTCCTGTTAAAAAGAGGGAAAGGGGTGAGAAGAATCAGGGAAAATATGAATAAATCCCAATTGACAACTTCCTTATTGTTACGAATTAAAGCAGGCATCTTAAGGCAAAATCTATCACCTTACTAAAACTTCCACTAAGCTACAGTCTCAGATATTTACAAGAAAATAAACAGCCCCATACACCGTCAATGCAGTTTAATGACAAGCTAGCTAAGGCTTTGTGTTTTGTTGTTATTTCAGGTAAAACAGTTAATATTTCAGTGATTAAAATTTCAGGTGTTAAAAACTACAAGCAAGGTCATCATTACACTCTGAAGCTGAATTCTTCTTCAGACACTTGTCTTTAAATTACTATGCAAAACCAGGACTAACATTCAGACTTTATAGTTAAAAATGCTAATGTTTGGTGACTGAAGAGTAAACATTATTAGTTTACTCTAGGTCGTTTCATTTTATTTTTCTCTGTAGGAGCTTTCCTCTTCTGTGATAATCCAGGCCCAGGTTCCTTATTATTTGGAAGAAACGAAATTGCTTCTGGGAGACAGTAATTTTCTACTTGAGGAGGGGATTCCTATAAAAGAGGAAAAAACATTGTTCATATTTTTTCCTTGACTGTGCTCTATAACCAGAAAAACTTAAAATTGGTCTTTTAAGGTATGCTACTTAGCACATCACATTTAGGGAACAGAACCGGTGTGACAAAATCTCACCTTTTAGCAGAAAAAAATATATAGCTCAGGTGGAATTGGGCCAGCTTAGATCTTGATAATGGTTTCATTTGTAAAGTATGGTTAAGATGTGACACCTTATATTGTCAATTTTTAAAATCTTTTTTATTTAATCTTAAAACATGTGAGATAGGTATTTGTTATTCCTCATTTTACAGATAAGATATGTTATTTAATCTTTTTTTATAACTGGCAAGTGGCAAAGCCAAAATTCATATACTGCCTCTAAAATCCTTGCACTTTTGGGGCACCTGGGTGGCTCAGTGGGTTAAAGCCTCTGCCTTCAGCTCAGATCATGATCCCAGAGTCCTGGGATCAAGCCCCGAATCGGGCTCTCTGCTCAGCAGGGAGCCTGCTTTCCCCCTCTCTCTGCCTGCTTCTCTGTCTACTTGTAATCGCTGCCTGTTAAATAAATAAATAAATAAAATCTTAAAAAAAAAAAAAAAAAAAGGAAAAAAAAGAAAATAAAATCCTTGTACTTCTCTTCCTCACAACCACATTCCAACCTTAAAGGATCTCTCCCCTCCTTATTATAAGTGTGATAAAACTTAATTTTCTAGCAAGATGGCAGACTGGATAACATGAAAATGAATCACAAAATACTGGGTGAGTGCCTTTTGATTCAACTCTTCCCTGATGACGACTTCTGACCCAAATATATGAAAAGCAACTACCCTGAGACATTTAGGAAGCACACCAAAGGCATTCTACAGAGCTGCAAATTAAAACCATAATGAGAGATTATGACATACCGAAATGGCTAAAATAAAGTGACAAATGATAGGGTACAGAAAAACTGGATCACTTGTATTGGTAGGAATGTAAAATATGATCACTCTGGACACACACAACTTAGGAATTTATCCTAGCGCGATCAAATCTTATTTTCACACAAAACATGTGCAAAAAATGTTCATAGCAGCTTTACTCATAATAGCCCCAAAGTAGAAACAACCCAGACGTCCTTCAATACGTTAATGGTTAAGCTGTAGTATATCTGAACTGTTCAGCAATAAAAAGTAAAAAAAAATTACTGATACAAGCAACACCTCAATGATTCTCAAGATAATTTTGCTAAAAAAAAAAATACACTATATTGACTCATTTTAAGATTTAAAGAAACTGACAACAGATTCGCGATTAACTGGTATGAGAGACCGCTGGGAGAAGAGAATGACGGGAAGGAGGTGGGTGTAGTCAAGAAAAGGCAAAATGAAAGACTGTAGTGACAGACTGTTCTGTGTCTTGACTGCGCTGGCAGACATGAAGTAGAAGTGGGGCAATCGGAGGGGAAAGGAGTGGGGAAAGGAGGATTGTATCAGGTCAACATCCTGGTTGTAATATCGTACTCTGTTTTTACAAGATGTTATCCACTGGGGGAACTGTATTATTTCTTACAATTGCATGTAAAGCTACAATTACCTCAAAATAAAAGCAGCACATCTTGCTCATGACCCAGATGTTGGAAATAGTAGACAATGATACTAAAGCAGCTCTTATCCCTTGAAAAAGCAAATAGAAACTATAAAAAAGAACAGAGATTCTAGATGTAAAAAAAAAAAAATATATATATAATTAAAAAATCTCATGGAACAGGCTTAAGAACAGAATAAAAATAACAAAAAAAAAATCAGTGAAGTTAGAGGCAGATAAATAGGAATTAGTCAGAAAACAGAAAAATGATTGCAAACAAAGTAACCATGGCCTGAGGGACCTGTGGGACAGTTTCAAAAGGTATGAGTGATTAAATTAGACAGGAAAGAATGGAGCAGAAGTAATGATCAAAATTTCTCAAATTTGGTGAAAGAGAGAAGTTTACTTCTCTCTTTAGACTGAAGAAACCCTGCAGACATGAAGCAGGATTAATATAAAGAAACCACACTTGGAAGTATCATAAATGGTGAAAATCAAAGATGAAACAGCCAAGAAAAAAAAAAAAATCAGACACTGCATTGCATACAGGAGAAGAATTCAAATTACTGCTGACTTCTTCTCAGAAGCAATGGAGGCCAGCAGAAAGTGGAATCTTTAGTCGAAGAAAAAACTATCAACCCTAAATCCTATGCCCTATAAAAAAAAAAGATCCTTCAAGCATAAAGGTAAAATAGACACTCTCAAAAGAAAACCAGAATTGGTCCCATAAAATCAAATAAAAAACTAGAAATCAAAGTTTTGGAACGAAGGAAAATTGAAAATTGATACCAGATAGGATAAATATGACTATATTATTCCTTTTAATCCCCTCAAAATACATAGGATTTTTTTTTAAAGATTTTATTTATTTTTTGACAGACAGAGATCACAAGTAGGCAGAGAGGCAGGCAGAGAGAGACAGAGAAGCAGGCTCCCTGCTGAGCAAAGAGCCCGATGCGGGACTTGATCCCAGGACCGCAGGATCATGACCTGAGCCGAAGGCAGAGGCTTTAACCCACTGAGCCGCCCAGGCACCCTACATAGGACTGTTGAAGCAAGTTTTGCTTTAAGGCAGAACACTGTTCTGTGGAACTGTAAGAGACCAATGGAAAATATACAACAAACTACAGAAAGTTTGCTGGCCCATGCTTTACACTGAAGGACCCAACATTAAATATTTCAGGCTGTCTGCGACAGTCTCTGTTGCAACTACTCAGCCCAGCTGTGGGAGTGCAAAAGAAGAAAAGAGAACACATAAATGAGTGAATAGAGCTGTGTGCCAGTAAAACTTAGTAACACAGGCAGTGGACAGGGTTTGACCTGTGGGCTACAGTTTACTGGCCCCTGGTTTAAAGGACAGGGGAAGTAAAGGAACCTATGTGACTGCAAGATTTCTACATTCTATGTGAAGTGGCACAATATCATTCTAGCTAGACCATAAAAAGTTAAGTATATTGTAATCTATAGAGCAAAACGCACCCTGCCTCCAACCAAAAAAAAAGGGCAAGAAAGGAAGAATACAAGAACAAAAACAAATTGAAAACTGCAAAAAATCCTAAATCCAATCATACCAATAATTACATGATGGACTAAACAATAAAAAAGCAAGACCCAATGATACCCTTTTAATTAATTAATTTATTTATTTTTAAAGATTTTATTTATTTATTTGGCAGACAGAGATCACAAGTAGGCAGAGAGGCAGGCAGAGAGAGGAGGAAGCAGGCTCCCGGGGCAGCAGAGAGCCCGATGTAGGGCTCGATCCCAGGACCCTGGGATCATGACCTGAGCCGAAGGCAGAGACTTTAACCCACTGAGCCACCCAGGCGCCCCAACAATACCCTTTTTAAAAGAAAGCCATTCCAAATATAAAGGAAAATTCCATTTACAATTGCATCAAGAATAAAATACCTAGGGACAAATTTAATCAAGGGGATAAAACCCTTGTATACTGAAAACTAGATGACACTGACGAGAAAAACTGAAGATGACACAAATAAATGGAAAGATATTCCATGCTCATGGACTGGAAGAATTAACACTATTGAAATGTCCACACTACCCAAAGCAATCTACAGGTTCAATGCAATCCCTATCAAAATTCCAATGGCATTTTTTCTAGAAGTAGAAAAACAATCTTAAAATTTGTATGGAATCGGGGCACCTGGGTGGCTCAGTGGGTTGAGCCTCTGCCTTCGGCTCAGGTCATGATCTCAGGGTCCTGGGATCGAGTCCCACATGGGGCTCTCTGCTCTGCAGGGAGCCTGCTTCCTCCTCTCTCTCTCTGCTTGCCTCTCTGCCCACTTGTGATCTCTCTCTGTCAAATAAATAAAATCTTAAAAAAAAAAAAATTTGTATGGAATCACAAAGACTCCAAATAGCCAAAGCAATCTTGAGAAAGGAGAACAAAGCTGGAGGCATCATGCTCCCTGATTTTAAATTCTATTTACAAAGCTATGGTAACCAAACAGTATGGTACTAGCACACAGACAGACACATAGATCAACAGCACAGAAAACCCAGAAATAAACCCAGGTATACACAATAAATTAAAAAGGAGCCAAGAACATACAATAGGAAAAGCAGTTTCTTCAATAAGTGGTGTTGGAAAAACTAGATAGCTACATGCAAAAGACTGAAACAGGACCACTATCTTAAACCATATACAAAAATAAACTCAAAATGGATTAAGATTTGGATGAAAGGGGCACCTGGGTGGCTCAGTGGGTTAAGCCTGAGCCTTCGGGTCAGGTCATGATCTCAGAGTCCTGGGATTGAGCTCCGCATTGGGCTCTCTGCTCAGCAGGGAGCTTGCTTCCCCCCCTCTCTCTGCCTGCCTCCCTGCCTGCTTGTGATCTCTCTCTCTCTGTCAAATAAATAAATAAAATCTTTAAAAAAAAAAAAAAGATTTGGATGAAAGAACTAACACATGAAACCATAAAACTAAAAGAAAACATACGTCATGAGCTCCTTGACATTGGTCTTGGTAAAAATTGTTTGGATTTCACACCAAAATGAAAGGCAATGCAAAAATTAACATGTGGGAAGGCCTCAAACTAAAAAAAAAGCTCATGCATAGCAAAGGACACCATCAGCAAAAGGAAAGGCAACTTAAGAAAGGGAGAAAATATTTGTAAATCATCTATCTATCAGATAGGGGTTAATATCCCGAACAATCTGATTAAAAAATGGGCAGAGGATCTGAATAGACATTTTCCCAAAGACACAGATGGTCACAGGTATATGAAAAGGTGCTCAACATCACTAATCATCAAGGAAATGCAAATCAAAATCATAATGAGATATTACCTAACACATGTTAAAATAGCTATTATCAAAAAATGGTGATGAGGATGTGTACTTTTAGTGGGAATGTAAACTGATGCAGCCATTATTTTTTTCTTCAAAAAATTAAAAAACATACCTCAAGAGTACACTTAGTCTGATAAGCACTGAGCAATGTACACAATTGCTGAATCATTATATTGCACATCTGAAACTATTAACACTATGATAAATCCAATCTTTAAAAAAAGGAACTACCTTATGATTCAACAGTTCAAACCTCTATGTATCTAAAAGAAATAAAAACACTAATTCAAAAAGATATCTGCTCTATGTTCACTGCAGCATTATTTACAATATCCAAGATATGAAAACCTCAGTGTTCACTGACAGATGAAGAAAATTCACACACACACACACACAAATGGATTAATCAACCATAAAAAATATTTCAGCCAAGGAAACCCTGCCAACTACAGCAATATGGATGGACTTCGATGGCATGATGCTAAGTCAGAAAAAGAAAGACAAGTACTAGATGATTTCATTTACACATGGAACCTAAAATAAAAAACAGGGGTGCCTGGGTGCTTCAGTAGATAAGCACCTGCCTTTGGCTCAGGTCATGATCCCAGGGTCCTGGGATCAAGTGCTACACTGGGCTCCCTGCTCAGCAAGGAGCCTGCTTCTCCCTCTTGCATTCCCCGTTTGTGCTTTCTTTGTCAAATAAATAAATGCAATCTTAAAACAAAGATAAAACAACAACAAAACAAAACAAAAAAAACAAAACCCTCCAAAACCCCAAACGGGACAGATGCAAAGAACTGACAGGGTTGACAGATGCAGGGTGTGAGGGTTGGAGGAAATGGGTAAGGGTGAACAAGAGGTACAAACTTCCAGTTATAAAATAAATAATCCTGAGGATGTAATATACAACATGGTGAGTACAGCAGTTAAGACTGTATGGTATATTTGAAAGTTGCTAAAAGACTCAATCTTGGGAGTTATCACAAGAAAGAAAATCTGTCATTATGTATGGTGATAATTTTGCATATACAGTCATGAATACATACAATTGTTATGTTGAACATCTGAAATTAATGTCCTATGTCATTATATCTCAATTAAAAAAAAAAAAAAAGGTGCCCAGATTCCTCCTTCAGGCAGACTGGAAGACTCCTCTTTGGATAAACTGAAACAATTCAAGAAGTACACCCAAGTATGAACCCAGAAGACAATCCCCAACAACTAGACCACCAAGACTATTGCATCCAGATCAAAACTGCCAAGACCCAACTGTGTGCTCAGTACTTCCAATGAGCTTTTTATCCTCTACTCTTAATCTGATAACTTCCTCTAATATGGAAGATAAATACCCAAACGAAGAGGAAAATGCGCTTAGTGGATAAAGAATATACCAGAATAAGTTAAAAAAAAAAAATCAGTAAATCATCTGAGATCCAGTAGAAGGTTTTACATCTTTGAAACAAAAAAAGTGTTATTAGAATACTAAAATGTAAATTCAAAAAACTAAAAAAGGTCTTAATTATTAAAAACATGATAGCAAAATGAAGACCTGATAAAAGGAGAAGACTGAACTGAGGGAACCTCTCAAAAAGTGAAGATTAAAAATAGTTGTGAAGTAAGAAAATCCAATATACAAGTAGCAGAAGTACTAGAGAAAACAAAGTGGAGGGAGAAAAAATTATTAAAGTAATTCAAGATTTCCCAGAACTGAAAGACACAAGTTACGAAACCAGAAGAGGCCTACCATGAGTGGCATAATAATGAGACCCTTATGATAGTCTATCATTTTGAAATATCAAAACTAGGGACAAAAAGAGCTTCCTAATAGATTAAAGTTACATATAAGAGATTATAAATCAAAATGGCTTTACCTACTCAACAGCAATACTAGAAGGAGATAAGCGATCAGAAGTCTAAGGAGAAAATAGGTTCCAACCCAGAATTTGATGCCCATCCAAATGATAAGAGAAATGTAATCACAGAAAAAAGAATTTTCACACATAGAAAATCTCAGTTTATCTCCCATGAGCTTTCTCAAGAAGTTACTACAAGATGACCTTCAACTAAATGAGAGCAGATCAGGATGACATGGCATACGGAAACAGGAGATCCAAAAGAGAAGAGAAAGAATGGTGAATGGAGATCCTGGGACGACACCCGTTTGAAATAGAGGGTGACCATCCAGGAGCAGTGTGGCTAAGGACATGTTGAACACTGTCATTACCAAGATCCCTGCAGCCACTGCACCCAGCTTTTTAATTAATGTCCCCCCTCTCACCCCCTTGCATTTATCCTGAGGTCAGAACACTGGGGTGGCTCTATCTCAAGAGTCTTACTTGTGCTTGGCTTATCTTGACCATGAACTTGAACATGAAGTCACTACTCTCCCTTCTCTAGTCTGCTGCTTTGCCCCCACAGAAGTGCTCTGTTTTGATCTACATCTGAGAGCTAGGTAGGCAATGATGAGCTCAGACGTAGAAATACACAGCAGCCCACTCCCCCACTGCATTCCTCCAGACATCTAGTGCCTGACACACAATACAACCCTGAGAAAAGCAGAGAACAAAATAACTTGAGCTTTTATTTTTTATTTATTTATTTATTTTTAAAGATTTTATTTATTTATTTGAGAGAGAGACAGTGAGAGAGAGCATGAGTGAGGAGAAGGTCAGAGAGAGAAGCAGACTCCCCGCAGAGCCAGGAGCCCGATGCGGGACTCGATCCCAGGACTCTAGGATCATGACCTGAGCCGAAGGCAGTCGTCCAACCAACTGAGCCACCCAGGCGTCCCTAACTTGAGCTTTTAAAAAAGTTATTTAGGTGTTTCTAGCAGTTAGTATTGGCTTATTGATTCCTAATCAGTACATCCCACTGCCTTATGACAAAGATTTTATTGTTTACGTTTTAGCCATTCTTTCTATATATCCTGAAAAACTCCCAAACACAAACAGCAAAAATTATACAGCAGGCTGAGTTTTGGCTTCCCCTTATTTCTATACCATTATGTTTGAAATCCTTTGTAGTAAGACATTTATTATCATGTGTCATACCTTGCTGATTCCTGATGGTATTTTAGGTGTTTAGGACAAAGATTTTTCTTTGTCCATTCAAATAAAAACTTAAGCTATTTGTGGAAAGCAATATTCCAACATTATATAGGGCACTTTTAAGACTTTTAGAGGTACCTAGATTTTTATACCTGTCTCGTTTAACTCCAAGCTAAATGTTTACATATGTACTCATTATTATAAAAAATAGAATGAAACTGAAAGGGATTGTATAGAGTGCAACTGGAGCTGAACATTCTATTAATAAACAAGCCAAGGGTTTTGCTGTGTAGTCACATCCTATGCAGATAAGCCTATCTCTGGTGATGAGGAGATCAAGGACAAAATCTTACAAACCTGCATCAAATAATCAGCAATGTACTCTGTTTTCAAGCAGTACACATTTTGGGCGGCAGCTTCTGCTATATTAACCCCTGAGTCATCTGGTTTCAGTTTATTGAAGTCAGAAAAGAGATGTGTGGCTTCTTTAAATAAAGGTACAGAATGACCAGGCAGTACCTAAAGAAAAAAAAGTAAGAAGCATCACAATCTAGTGCCCCAAAGTATTCAGCTGTATAATCTGTACTTAAGGACCGCCATCTCACAAAGTACTGAAAATCAAGAACTGATCGTAGCAATCTTGGTTGGAAAATAATTTGTGTAAAAAAAATTCTTCAAGTTGACTCAATACAAACCTTTGCTCCTCCTGACTGAAGAAGGCGTTTGAATCCTGCTTCTCGGGATTGGTCAACATATAAGATAACCTTCCACCCACTAAATGCCCCCTACAAATGAAAAAATAATCAGTGTTGAAATTATTTGGGAAATAAATGCAAAAAATACATTATTTTATCTGTAAATTTAGTTTTATGTCAACAAATAATCTTATAACCTTTACCATCTGCCACAGCGGTAACTGTCTCTGGTCAGAATACTGTGAAACACATAGCCATGGTGTTTGGCACACAGTAGGCCATCAATAAATACTTGAGGAATGAAGGAAAATGTTTTAATGATTAACATAAAACAAAACAACTTCACTTTTGTCTAGTCTTTTCTTGTACTTTTTCTTGTAATTAATCCAGGGTAGAACTTAATGCACAACTTCTCAGATTAGATGACACCCCCATTATATTTCTCTTGAAAATATTTACAAATCAGAACTATAAAATATCTCACTAAGGAATTACAATCAACAAAAGCCAGTGGAATTACTCTAAAAGAAGGGAATTAAGGCTAAGAAGAGCTTGGACACAGTAGAGAGCTAAGCATACAACACATAAGATTATTTAACTTGGGTTTCTAACATTTTTGGGAGCCACGGACCCCTCTGACAGCCCAGTGAAACTTATAGACCTGTTCTGTAAATAATTCTTTTAAAGAAACAGCCTTATTGAAATGTAATTTCTGTCATATGAACAATGTTTTAAAATACTGGTTTTAACATAAAGTGTAAAGGATTACAAAAAAAAATTTTATTAAAAATAATCAAAATATTTACAAATTTGTGACATAATATGTGTGCTTCTATATTAATGAATTAAAGACCTAATGGTGGCTGGATAGCTATTATAATTTTAAAGTGGTAAAGACAGATGGTAGCCACACTTGTGGTGAGAATAATGTAGAGTTGACAAATCTGTTACACACCTGAAACTAATGTAACACTGTGTATCAACTATATTTCAATTTTAAAAAAGTGAACATAGGGGCGCCTGGGTGGCTCAGTGGGTTAAAGCCTCTGCCTTCAGCTTGGGTCATGATCCCAGAGTCCTGGGATCGAGCCCCACATCGGGCTCTCTGCTCGGCAGGGAGCCTACTTCCCCTCATCTCTCTCTGCCTGACTCTGCCTATTTGTGTTCTCTGTCAAATAAATAAATAAAAAAATCTTAAAAAAAAAAAAAAGTGAACATAAGCAATATCTCAAGATGCTTAGAATTATAATGCAAAGCAAAGATGTATTTCTGTTGGGGTAAAATCATAGGTACTATTAAAAGTTTGTGATTTGTTATAGACTTCTATAATAAAAGGAAATGTTTTCAATTAGAGGTGAGGAAAAATAAGGATGTATTCTCCTGCCCCATCCAAAGCATATAAACAGCCCTCCTGAGTCTGATCTACAAGCCCTTTAGGAGAGTCTGTGGATCCCATGTTAAGAACCCCTGAAGGTAAATGCTGAAGAGTCTTTGGAAGAAATATAGTATGGGTCACATTTTACACATATATTTAAATTATTTTTACCATCACTTTTTAGTTTTTTAAAAAAAGATTTATGTATTTTGAGAGACAGCGTGTGCTAGCACTCACATGCACAGTGCGGGGAGAGAGGCAGAGGGAGAGGGAGAAAGAATCTCCAGCAGACTCCCAGCTGAGTGAGGAGTTCGATGGCAGGACTTGATCTCATCACCCTGAGATCATGACCTCAGTTGAAATCAAGAACTGGATGCCTAACTGACTGAGCCACCCAGGAGCCCCACTTACATATATATTCTTAAAAGAGCCATCAACGTTATATATATCTTCTTCTCAATCATGATTAAAAGAATTAGGAATTAACAGTAAGCCCAATTTAGAATGCCCAAACTAAGTATATTGACAAAGCATAAAAGTAGAATATCCTTATTTTGTTAATAAGCATATTCTCTTAAAATTAAAATCTATAATAGTCATGACACTGAATGCCATTCCTATCACCATGTATATGTTAATACCTCAACAATGCCCGATTCTTGTCTTTGCTGGAGTTTCTTCCTCCATCTCATTGCTGCAAGTGCTAGTCTTCGTTGTTGAACGTTGATTCCAGTCAAAACATCAAGTATGGAACTACTTCCCCATTCATAGTCTTCTTCCTAGACAATTAATACAACACACTTGGATCTGGTCCTACAATATGTCCTCAAGGAGTCCATAATCACGTAAGAGTTAAAAGCTATACATTCAATTGTTATAAATACAGAGCACTAAATAAGCATCAATTTATGAGCGCAGAGGGCGGAAATATACATTAATTTGGCTTCATGGGAGGGTCAAGTATTCTGACATTTAATTAGAAATCAGAAAAATACTGCATACATTTCTAAGAAATACAGATAACTACACCTTACTAATGGGTAATATACAGATTATTGGGCTTCATCTATTGTAAGAAGAACTGAAAAGAAGGACAGTTCTCAGTGGAGGTATGTGTTAATAGTTTGATTACCTGTCCATAGAAATCAGATCCCTAAGGGATCTTGATTGAAAACTTCAAAAACTACATGATAGATATTACTATGATGGTTAGCTAGGGACCAAAATATTACAGATAATTTAATATTTTTAAAAGAATGTTCTTTTACGAAAAAAATAAATTTTTAAAAGATTTTATTTATTTATTTGTCAGAGAGAGAGAGAGAGTACAAGCAAGCAGAGTGGTAGGCAGAGGCAGAGAGAGAAGCAGGCTCCCCGCCGAGCAAGAAGCCCGATGCAGGACTCGATCCCAAGACCCTGGGATCATGACCTGAGCCGAAGGCAGTGACTTAACCGACTGATCCACCCAGGCATCCCTAAGAAAATTTTTTTAAAAAAGATTTTATTTACTTGTCAGAGACAGAGTGAGCCGGCAAGAACAGGAGCAGGGGGGAGGGGCTAAGGGAGAAGCAGGCTCCCTGTTGAACAAGCAGCCAATTCAGGACTTGGGATCATGGGATCATGACCTGGGCGGAAGGCAGATGAGATGCTTAACTGACTGAGCCACCCAGGTGTCCCCGGACAATTTAATATTTAATGGGCTGGCAGTAAAGATAAAAGCTTACAATGAGGTAATCCTGAAATTTTCTGTTATTCCCAAGAGGGAAAAACAACAACAACAACAACAAAAAAAACAGATTAAAATTAAAAAAAGATATAACTGAGAATCTGGGACTATGATCTCTGAATTTTTTTGCTTTGTTAATGTGAACCTTATAAAATTGGTATCATCTAATTGGTCACATTTGGTTATTTCAATTATATGAACAGTCAGTGTAGATGCTGGAATCAATTAGGACAATTACTTTTAATGAAAAATGATTCTTCATATTAACTTGAATACACACCAGTACGAAGTGTCCAGCAGTCCGGCATGCTTCCAGATAGGAGCGATGAAGCACCCATTTCCCAGCTGCCACTGAGGCTAAATACTTCTCGTTTCGAAGTGGATGTCCCACAACAATGTGTGTACAATTGGGATCAAAGCACTGTTTCTCTATTACTAAACCACCTAAAGTAGAGAAAAATTGAATTCTTAACTTCTTCCTAGGAAAAACATGTCAACTCAGCATAAAATTATTTATAAATAAAATGCACCAAATAACCTGAAAAGCCTTGACTGATGGTTATTTTACTTCACATATATATACTTTTATAAAATATATTTTTTAAAAGATTATTTACTTGACAGAGAGCGAGCAAGCACAAGCAGGGGGAGCACATTCTAGTATCAAAACCTTTCTGCTCAAGACTCAATTACAGCACAATCTGTCCTCATCCGCCTCTCTTCTCTATCTTCTTCTAGACAATTCTCTGTTAGTTGATATTACTCTTGTCCAGAGTTTACAGGAACGGAACAAAATATAGGAAACAGGCAAATGAAGCAGCTTCTTCTGTTCTGGAAGCTCTAGGTAAAGCTGAACAATTTTGATTTATAACTCTAATTGATTGGGGGACCAGGAAACAGTGTTCCACATGAGTCTAGCTTCCAAGAAACACAGCTTCTCAACTGTATGACTGTATTTGACAGAGATATTAAAAAAAAAAAATCTATCATAGTTTTCCACATTCTTAACAGGACAGCACTAAATAACAATCTTTTCTTGAGGACTCAGGGCCGTCATTGAAAACAACCATTATTTAATGTTTCCTCTATACGAAGCTGTCAGATTGAGTTCTCCCCCGATACGTTCCTTAATTCTGCAGAGCCACTTTGTCCAATACAGCAGCCATTAGCCACACACGGCTGTCACACACCTGAAGCACAGCCAGACCAAACTGAGATGTGCTACAAGTGCAAAATGTCACTGATATTTTATATTAATTACATGTTGAACATACTTCAAGTAAAGGTTAAATAAAATATATGCTTTATTAATTTCACTTGTTTTTCCTTTTTAAATTGTGGTTACTACTAAGTTTAAAATTAGTGGCCTTTGCTCTCTTTCTATTGGACAGTACTGCTTAGAGCAAACACCAGGTTACCCGTCTAGTATGCTGCTTCCAGGATGTCAGATGGAGCCTGATAATAATTGAGTAAGAATGTTACCTAAGAACGAGCTCCTCTCTGGGTATTACCATACCTTCAGCTTCACAAAAATGCAGTTGTATTTTAAGTCTGTAATTTCAATGATTTCATCAAGGAACAAAAGCTCAAGGCAGCAAAAGAGACTCTTAAGTCATTTTAATGGTTGGTTTCAATTTAAATCTTTCAATCCTATGACCCAGTGACTTTAGATTTAAAAGTATAAAAAGTCAAAGTTCTAATGCTGAGTCAATACATACCACCCAGGTTAAGTTACCCATCTTTTTTTTTTTTTTTAAAGTTACCCATCTTTTATTTGATTTTTTATTTTAAGTAGACTTCACACCCAACATAGGGCTCAAACTCATGACCCCAAGATAAAGAACTACATGCTCTACCACCTGAGCCAGCCAGGTGCCCCACCCATCTTTTTTTTCTCAATTTGTACATCTTACAAATGACATCAACTACACTGACTTCCAAGGAAGGTTACATTTTTGACTTAAAATACTTGTACCTAGTTTTTCAATCAGGTGACAATAATCAATACGTTCTTGAGGATTCAGAGATGACAGCTGAAATATATACTGTTTTTTTAAATCTTCATGTGTTTCTTCTATTGTTATAATCTGAAATGAAAGTTTTATTTTAGAAAAAATTAACATTAAAAAGGTTATCAATCAGGTACATGGTTCTTTTAAGTGACATTTTTAGTTTTTTGATTTACCAAATACAGAAATAATAGGATGCAGAGAAATGCAGTTTTCAACATTTGCGAACTCTTAATAGTGGTACCAGCAAATTCATAATGCAGCATAATAGCTATATCAAAAAAATTTTCATCATACTAAGGATAAACTAACCTTCTCTCTAGGGTGTGGAGCCACTGGTGGGTTGGCAAGGGGGAAGGCAATACTGGGCGCTTGAGGTGTAGGGATCAGGTGGCTGTCTTTTACCGGTGTTTCCAGTTCTTCAGAGATCGGGGGTTTTGGAGCTTCAGTCACACACACGTTTCCGGGATCACAGAGAGCTGAGGGCAATAAAATGCTGCAGTGTGATGTTATCCAAATACGACTAAGAACAAATTGAGGCAAATATTCTCATCTGTCTTAACCAAGATGAAATTAAACACAAATTCTGGAATGTAAAAAGTACATGCAAAAAGAAATAGCCTATTTCTAGAGCTTATAAATAAATGCAATTAATTAGTTTTTTAAAAAGGCAAATGGTGTCATCTGTGGGCTCCTCCCAACCATTTATTTATTTTTTAAAATTTTATTTATTTGACAGAGAGAGAGAGATCACAAGTAGAAAGAGAGGCAGGCAGAGAGAAAGAGGGGGAAGCCAACTCCCTGCCGAGCAGAGAGCCTGATGCTGGGCTTGATCCCAGGACCCTGAGATCATGACCTGAGCAGAAGGCAGAGACTTACCCCACTGAACCACCCAGGTGCCGCTCCCAACCTTTTAACTACCCGGCTTTCATCAGAACAATGTAACCCAAATTTGTAAAATGAAAGCCATGTTATACTTGGAGAAAATCTACCTAGTGCAGAGACATAATCATGTGATATGAGAAAATGGGGGGAAAAAAGATGACCAAAGATGAAAGACAGGAATCAATTTGTCTTCAAGGTAAAGCCTGAGGGGAAAAAAACTGGGAACACATACAAATCCAAAGAACAAATGTAGGTACCTGCTGGGTGGAATTTAGAAGACTTAGATGAAAATAAGATGACTGGGAAGAAAACAAACACTAATGATACAAATAAAGGATGAGAATGAGAGGAAGAACAATAGGGAAAACTATGGAAAAAACTGCCCAATCCTCAATTTCCAAATTTAAGAATCAAAATATATTTTTCAATTTTACTACCAAGTTACCTCAATTCATAGTAATTTTTCTCTTACATTTAAACCGAAATCAGAAATATCTACCAAGTTTTTTTTGTTTGCATGTGTAATTCAGAGAACTGAGATATGCTTATCTATTTTTAAGAAGTTAACATGTACTTAATACAAACAAATGAATAGATTTCTTCTCATTACCCTGTTCAGCAATTTCTGAGTCATGTAAAGCCTCCTGGGAAGGAGAGTCCTCCAATTTTTTAATGTCAACCTGAAGCTCTGAATACTGTGTAGGACAACTAGGCCACTGCAGACTGCTGGCAAGTCTTGCTCTCTCCTCCCTGGCTGTCGGGTCATCCCAAATGATCTGCTCATTCTGGGAGGGCTCTGTGTTGACATCAGGTACTGTTTGACGTGACTGCCTAAGGAATAAAAGCGACAATTTTAATAAACAGTTAACTACAACAAAATCCATACTCATAAATTCCGTAAGTTAGATGGCAAATTTGAGGCTCACCTTTATATGCTCGCCATCTAGCAAAGGGTAAGCTACCTCAAAATATTGAGTAGATGCACTTTGAGACATTTTTTCTTTTTAAAATATTTCTTCCAGAAACTGACAAAATATTTTAGTTAGAAAAGGAAACACCATTTTTGACTAAATTTCCATTTATTTAAAACTTCAAAGGGGAAAGTTTACTGTCAAGAAATTGTTTTAAAATTCTAAAATGATTGCTGTATTTAAAAATGGAATTTCTTCTAATTATACAGACTCAGGGAAAGGAAACATGGTAATGTTCAGAAAACTGGTTAGTTTGCTTAGGAGATGTTGTATTTTTATCACTTGAAATAATAAAAACTATAATTAGTACTATAAAAGCTGCCTTAAAAGAAGGTCCCTTTGGCTCTTGGTAACCAAACCTCCTAGAGTCTAAGATAGAGCAGCCATATACTGAACTAGAGTGAAGTGTGTTTTATGTCATAATTTTAGCAACTTCACTAGAGTAAATATAATTCCAACTATTTTCCTTCTATGTATATACATGTAAGTGGAATCTTAGCAAATTTAATTTACCAAAGCTGATGGTACCCCCACAGTTCATTTGCCTCAAATACAAGGAAGATAGCCTTTTATTCTGAGTTTATTTATCTACTCTGACTTGGCACAAGATTTAGGGTCTCTGTAATGACAACACATGATCTGAAGCATAGTAAATAAAAAGCCACTTTCATTCAGCATCCAGACATAGAATTGGCCTCATGATGCATAGCTCTATTAATCAGTTCAATATACAAGTCACCTAACATTCATCAATACAATTGGAGATTCTTATATCAGGAAAAAGATGTAGTTACACTACTGAACTTCAGTCATATCACACTGTGATCTGTAATCACCTTCCCTAGAAGATAAATTCGTAGAGAATACAAAATACATGTAGTTTTAGTAAGAAATTAATTTAGAACTAATATTATTTAACATTAACATGACAGAACAGAGAGAATTACCTATTGAATCCATTTCAAATGAGGCAAACTGGATCTTAAAATAATTTCTCAGGGGAGGTAATAAAAAATATTAATCATACCACAACGTGAAAGCAGTTGCTTGGTATGGAACAAACCCTTGTCTGCTTCCTATCCCAAAGTAAGAATTCTAGAACTGCTTGGAACAAGGAAGGGAAGGAGAAAAAGCCAAGGAGGAAGGAAAAGTGAGCCAGTAAAAAGCCACACAACCAATACATAATATATTTAGTTTGCGCTAAACAAAGCCCAGTGTATAACACTTTTCCTGATCCTGACAGTCTAATCTTTGGCTTTACAGATCACAATCCCCCTCTCCTCTCCCCCGCCAAAAGGTATAAAATTAGGCTTAACTCATGGAACTGAGGCAGTAGGAACCTAATGAACTACCTTTCTCTCAAGTCAGAGTCACTCCTTTCCACCATCAGTGACAGGTACATACCTCAGTGCTTCCAGGACTCTACTTCGCCCACTGCGGGCAGAGCGAGTGCTATCAGGGGTTGAAGAAGCACTGTTACAACCACTTCTTGAAAGAGAAGCCCTCTGCCCTTGGGGTTTCACTATTGATGTTGCAGACATTATCTCCTGCAGCTGCTTTTGAAAGTTCTCTCTCATCTCCAAGGTCTGTGTGAGAGCTTGAAAACACGTAAACAATTAAGTTTTTCTCTCTTGTTTTAAGTTTCTTTTTTATCGCATCTCATACACATTAACTGTTTTGTCTAGATCTGGCTGAACACAAATTTATTGACATTTATTGAATACTTACTACACATTATAGTAATGCACTAAGACTAGGAATACTGCAGAATACAGCAGAATACTGCAGAACACAAAGGCAGTCCTTACCAGGATGACTGCGTACGAAAAAAATCAAGAAGCTCTACTAAGACACACTGCTAAGACCTGGTGATTATCCCTTTTGTAGAGCTCCCTGCCTGCTTGTGACCCTCTCCTGTGTTATGTACCGCACTCTGAGGTGAACTACAGGAATTAACATATGTGATTTTCCCCCTGTGGTCCTTGAAAGCAGACCACAGTATATTTACCTTTGGTTTCCTTGTAGATTAAATATAGAAATAGGCATTAAGTTAAATATTTTTGGAATGAACTGAGTGGAACTAACTAGGTAAGTCATAAGGAAAGCTCTAGTAGGAGAAGATGAGTAAGGAAAATAGAAAATATTAATCCATTAAAAATAGGACATCTATAGATACAAAGTTGTTCATTGGAGCACTCTTTGTAATAGCAAGAAATCAGAAATAAACTGGCGGCCCACAAAAGGGACAGGCTAAATGGCCATTCACACAGTTGTGAAAGAAGATTCAAAATGAAGCACCGCTAAGAGAGTCACTTAAAACAGAGTCAAAGGACGCTAAGGAAGTAGGGCCTGCGCACAGTCTCCTGTTTCAATTCCTAGAACACCATGAATTGTTAACTTCTGTCAACTGCGACTTGTCAACTGCAAACTCCAACACCTCCTAGAAATATCCTTCTATTTTGAACTGAAGGAGAGATGTCAATACCTGTTAGCCAAATGATAATCTTGTATTAGTCAGTTTAAACTCTGACACCACCAGGGGCAACCGTGTGGCTCAGTCAGTTAAGTGTCTGCCTTCCGCTGAGGTCATGATCCTAGGATGCTGGGATCGAATCCCACACTGGGCTCCCTGCTCAGTGGGGAGCCTGCTCCTCTCTCTCCCTCTGCCCCCACCAGGCTTGTGCTCTCTCTCTCTTGCTTACTCTCTCTCTCTCAAATAAGTAAAATCTTAAAAATAAATAAATTTTGACAGCACTAATCATATTTCTTTCAAAACAAGTTATATAGCCATCTGGTTTTTGCCTATATAAGCCTGTACTCCCCGCTTGCAATTAGAGGAGTTTCAGTGGGCTATATCACCTGGACTGCAATCCTAAAAACTTCAAATAATCAGTTTTGGTTGCTTTATAGCCTCTTCTTCTCAGTCAACCCAATGAACACTAGACCGTTGAAAAAGAGAAAAGAAAAGAGGAAAGAAAAAAGAAAAAGACCAAAGAAGCTCATGTACCCAAATCAAACACTCCGCAAGTCAAACTATTAAGCAAAAAAGATAAGGATCAAAGGGTAAAACAGCATATATCGTATGTCTACCCTTTATACATTTTTTTTTTTAAAGTGCAGAAGGGGAGAACATATGTACTTATGATTATGTATGCATAAAACAACTCTAATAACTCAAAAACCTAAGAAACTAAAAACATTGGAAGGGTGGGAGAAACTCTTCATGCATCCTTCCATACCTTTAAACCATGTCATATATATAATATACCAAAGCTTTTTGGAAGTTACTGAAAAGAACTGAACTGAAGAAGAAATCTTTACAAAACCACCAATCCCACCTACCTTTAACAAAATAGGGCTATCACACTACTTCCGTAAAATACCTAGTTCCACAGATTTCACAAGTTTGACACTTAAAAATCACTAAAGCTTTGTATATTATTACTTAATGATTGGCATGGAACTTTAATTCAATCCTCAAACATATGCTTTATAGCGACACAGAAAACAACTGTTTTTCAATGCAATGGAAGCATTCTGTATGAAAGATAATATATTTGTAAACAAATTTTTTTTGTAATTTAAAATATTTTATTACCTCCTTTAGAGTCACTCCTTCCACCGCCATTTGATATTGCTGATTCTTTGTTACTGGTGGCCACACTGTCTATATCGTTTTCTTCTACAGGCAAATGATCTGGCTATTTAAGGAGAAAAGTTAACAATGTCTTAAACCAAGTCACTGCATAAAATTTCAAAGCACCATATGATTAGACATTCAGCTTAAGGAGGGGGTAAATGTGTCATCCATATTATCTACCTCATCATCCTTTGTTGCTGAATCCACTGAGAGTAGTCGACTATTAGAGAGTCTGCCATCTTGCACTGTACTGATATCCAAGCTCATTTTGGGATTGTAAGTATGTGGATAAAGAGATTCAGGAAGGTGTTTATACTCTTGTGCACACTGCAATACAATGGCATGCTTTAAACAGGACTGAAAAACATCTTAGTAAATAAATTACATGAAGTAGAATAAGGACAACCAATACATTACATCCTAAGGTGGCAAAAGTTTGCATAATTAAAGTTTTGAAAAGTAGGTGATACTGAAATATACCATCATACAAATGACAAAATTGCTCTAATTTTAATGTCATGTACACTGAAGAATAAGATCTAATTCATTCCTTGCTTTTGCCAAGGAATCATTCATACTTCTAGAAATATTCAGAAAGCAAAGAAATAGTTCTAAACTGCATCGGCATGCTAAATTAATTCTTAAATTACGGTAACGTTATCTGTCACATAATTTTTAGTTAGTGAAAAGAACCAGAGAAATCAGAAAGAGTACCCATTAAAGAGTTGTTAAGTATTTAGGGACTCATCTTAAGTTTTTAATGCCAAAGAAATGAAGTGTGCACTGTTAACTAAGGTTATCAAACTTGTTTACATACATGGAAACTGGTTTGTGTCTTCAAAACAATGTTTGTATACATTCTCATTTAATAAAGAGGGAAGGAAAAAAAGTCTTGCTTACTTCTAAAAGCCAGTGCTCTGAAACAATGTGTACTCCTCTTTCTTTTACAGATTTATACTCTCGGTTAGTGTCATTTGGTCGGCCTTGATAAATGAAATGAGTCACTGTTTCATCAAAACTCCATCTGAAACAACCAAATTTTAAAAAACAAATAACTAAGAGAAATATCTGAGTTTAAGATGATCATTACTCTCTATGAAGAGAATATATTCACCTTCATAAAACTTTCACGATCTAGAGTAAACATGGACATTAAATGACAGGCTCCATTTTTTTTTTGGGGGGGGGGTCAAATGTTATATACATATCTCTAAGTATGTAAGTTCAGAGAAAGATCTGGAGGGCAGTCTTTCAAAATATTACTTGTTTCTTTATACTTTTTTTTTTTTAAGATTTTATTTATTTATTTGACAGACAGAGATCACAAGCAGGCAGAGAGGCAGGCAGAGAGAGAGGAGGAAGCAGGCTCCCTGCTGAGCAGAGAGCCCGATGGGGGGCTCGATCCCAGGACCCTGAGATCATGACCTGAGCTGAAAGCAGAGGCTTTAACCCACTGAGCCACCCAGGCGCCCCTCTTTATACTTTTTTGAATTGTTTAAATTTTCTTTCCTTTTTTTTTTTTTTTAACAATGAGTATCACCTTAGAGTAACAATAAAGGTATTTTCAAATCAATAAAATAGGCTAAGCATCCAATCTCTCCTCCAGGTATTGGCAATTACTAGTCATTCTACATCTGCTGTATGCACCACAATAAACTATGTTCTTTTTAAAAAAAAAAATAATTAATTTGAGAGAGAGAGAGAGAGAGAGAGAGAAAGTGAGAGAGAGCATGAGACGAGAGAAGGTCAGAGGGAGAAGCAAACTCCCCACGGAGCCGGGAGCCCGATGTGGGACTTAATCCTGGGACTCTGGGATCATGACTGGAGCCGAAGGCAATCGATGAACCAACTGAGCCACCCAGGTGCCCATAAACTATGTTCTTTATATAACATTTCAGCCATTCCTCTCAACAATCCCAACACATTAATATTATTATATCCACTTTACAGATAAGGACACTGAAGGTTAAGTAACATGTTTAAGAATATTCAGTAAGTGACAGAGCCAGTTTTGACTTCAAAACCCATACTCTTAAGGATTACATTATCCTACAATCTCCTGATTCTTCCCATGTAATAGTTTCCTGACCTAGGAAAATAATCTAAGAATTGTAAAATACATACTATACTTCTTAAAATCAAGTAAAAACCAAAGAGAAAGAAAAAATTATATTTCTGAATATAATCGCCAAAAAAGAGGTTTCTCATCATGGACACTTAACACACTTTCCATTTACTAAGAAATATCTCAACTTTTTATTTTATTTTTTTTAAAGATTTTATTTATTTATTTGACAGAGAGAGATCACAAGTAGATGGAGAGGCAGGCAGAGAGAGAGAGAGAGAGAGGGAAGCAGACTCCCTGCTGAGCAGAGAGCCCCATGCGGGACTCGATCCCAGGACTCTGAGATCATGACCTGAGCCGAAGGCAGCGGCTTAACCCACTGAGCCACCCAGGCGCCCCTCTCTGAACTTTTTAAATAGCCAAGTTAAACAAATTTAGAAGGCGGGGAGGAGTCAAGATGGCGGAGAAGTAGCCTCTGAGACTACTTCAGGTAGCGGGAGATCAGCTAGATAGCTTATCTAA
>NW_022631032.1:14068821-14204808 GCF_010015895.1 Lontra canadensis | reverse complement strand
GAAAGAATGTCCAATGGAAAAAAGACAGCCTCTTCAATAAATGGTGTTGGGAAAATTGGATATCCACATGCAGAAAAATGAAATTGGATCATTTCCTTACACCACACACGAAAATAGACTCAAAATGGATGAAGGACCTCAATGTGAGAAAGGAATCCATCAAAATCCTTGAGAACACAGGCAGCAACCTCTTCGACCTCAGCCGCAGCAACATCTTCCTAGGAATATCGCCAAAGGCAAGGGAAGGAAGGGCAAAAATGAACTATTGGGATTTCATCAAGATCAAAAGCTTTTGCACAGCAAAGGAAACAGTTAAAACCAAAAGACAACTGACAGAATGGGAGAAGATATTTGCAAACGACATATCAGATAAAGGGCTAGTGTCCAGAATCTATAAAGAACTTAGCAAACTCAACACCCAAAGAACAAATAATCCAATCAAGAAATGGGCAGAAGACATGAACAGACATTTCTGCAAAGAAGACATCCAGATGGCCAACAGACACATGAAAAAGTGCTCCATATCACTTGGCATCAGGGAAATACAAATCAAAACCACAATGAGATACCACCTCACACCAGTCAGAATGGCTAAAATTAACAAGTCAGGAAATGACAGATGCTGGCGAGGATGCGGAGAAAGGGGAACCCTCCTACACTGTTGGTGGGAATGCAAGCTGGTGCAACCACTCTGGAAAACAGCATGGAGGTTCCTCAAAATGTTGAAAATAGAGCTACCCTATGACCCAGCAATTGCACTACTGGGTATTTACCCTAAAGAACCAAACGTAGTGATCCGAAGGGGCACGTGCACCCGAATGTTTATAGCAGCAATGTCTACAATAGCCAAACTATGGAAAGAACCTAGATGTCCATCAACAGATGAATGGATAAAGAAGATGTGGTATATATACACAATGGAATACTATGCAGCCATCAAAAGAAATGAAATCTTGCCATTTGCGACAACGTGGATGGAACTAGAGGGTATCATGCTTAGCGAAATGAGTCAATTGGAGAAAGACAACTACCATATGATCTCCCTAATATGAGGGAGTGGAGATGCAACATGGGGGGTTAAGGGGGTAGGAGAAGATTTAATGAAACAAGATGGGATTGGGAGGGAGACAAACCATAAGTGACTCTTAATCTCACAAAACAAACTGAGGGTTGCTGGGGGGAGGGGGGCTGGGGAGGTGGGGTTATGGACATTGGGGAGGGTATGTGCTATGGTGAGTGCTGTGAAGTGTGTAAACCTGGCGATTCACAGACCTGTACCCCTGGGGATAAAAATATGTTTATAAAAAAAAAAGTTTGTGAGCTAAGAGACCTTAGAGATCATCTAGATATACCCTATGATTTTATAGATAGAGATGATGGAGCCCAAAGAGGTTGACCTCTTTCAAAGACAGCAAGAAGCAAAGGAGAAGCCTGATTCTAGATCTCAGGTCTCAAACCAGTGATTTTTCTCTATTTCTTAAGGCATAATGAGCAGTGTTAATCATAGCACAACATGTTACTTTTTCGAGCACAGGTTTTGCTTAGTGAAACTATCCAAAGTATCAATTTATATTTATTTTCTGAAGATGAACAATCTGTAAATTCTATAAATCTACTTCTTAATACATCAGTAAAAATTATTAGAATGTTGCTATTTTTTTTTTTTAGTGGTGGAGCCTAATACTGGGCTTGAACTCCAGACCCTGAGATCAAGACCTGAGCAGAGATCAAGAGTCAAACACTTAACAGAGTGAGCAACCCAGGCATCCCAGAACCTTGCTTCTTAATACCCTATCAGCAAAACTCCAATAGATGACTAGTATAATAGCGGTGCAAAGACTCATGGATAAAAAGAATCATAAACAATGATTTCAATAGCCATTCGAAAGGCCAACAGCTACTAAAGGAATAGTAAAGAAAATCATTTTGGGGGAATAAGAGGAAACCATTTATTGTCAAATAATGTCTTGATCTGGGAATGAATTTCTCAGAAAGGGAGCCATCCTCCAGTGCTCAGGAGATCAAATAAAGACGCAGACTTAACCCATCTTTTCAAGGGAAGTGACCGCAAGATAAGGTGGTAAGAGACACGTTCTTGGAGAGCAAGCGCTGAGTGTACCGCTAGAATCAAAACTTAAGTAGCAATGGGTTTATATCATAGTTAATAAAATTATTTCATCACACCATTTCATTTGATCCTTCAGATAAATCTGTGAGTTTTCAGAGCAAGTTATATCCTCTTTATACAAAAGAAAAAGTCTATGCTTGGATATGTTAAATAATCTGTCTAGAGTCATACTGCTCATGAAAGATGTAGGACTTGAACTCAGTCCCGATTTCACACCATTTTACCTCCAGCTGTTATCTCAACCTCAAGTATATGGAGGGACTCGATAATATGATCTGCCAGTATCTCTGGAGAACTTACTACCACAAACTAGAGGTGATGCAGAATTTGGAGCTTCAATTAACTTATTATTATAAGTTATAAGTTATATTATAACTAATTATTAACTTCATATACTACAAATTATTAATTAACTCTAGGACCATATTCTGTAATCCCTACCTTCACATCAAAGGAAGGCTTGAAGAGTTTGTCCTTGGACAGAAATTTTGATGGTGTATCCAGATGTAAGGAGGGCTCTTTCTGAAGTGGTTGTCCCACTGGTGGGGAGGCCGAAACCTGTCTGGTGTGTTGTGAGATCACAGCATGGAAAGCTTTACTTTGAAAGCGGTTCATATCTAAAGGTGTGACAGCTGTTTTCCTATGAGTTTCCAGGTGTACAACAGGATGCTCTGGAATACCTGGGTTTAGATTCACCCTGTTTGTTGTTTCAGTTTCCACACTTTGTTCTAGAGATTTAAAATGAGAAGAAACAAATGTGAGCCACTAAAGTCACCTTTATCTCTGAAGATGAATAAACGAAGTGCTATTTTTACGTCTCATTGTTAGTTTTCATGTAAATTCTCAAGTACATTTTAAATCACAAAGTTATATACCTACTTTCCAAGAAACAAACAAAATGATACATTAAAATATATGTTGAAATAAACACAGAACATCAACTGAAACAATTAATGAAATTAGATTTCCTGTTTCATTTTATTGTTAACTTGAAATATTTTTTAATAAACCTCACGATTTGCCAAATATTATATAAGTGTCATCTTGGCGAATGACAGAGTTAAGGGAAAAAAACAAAAACAATTACATGTACTCTGAGTTAACAACTACAGTGAAGATTTTATAAAGTTCTTAGTGAAATTTTAATATGACTTAAATATCACTTTGCCTCAGTTCTAAAATTTCCAGTCTGTTTGGGTAAGCAATAATGGCTCTGAGAGCTGTTCCCAAGCTATTGAAGTTTGCCCAGGGATGCCATCATCTTATACTGTGTCCTCCCACCAGTCTTTTTTCAGTATTTAACAAAAACGCTTATTAGATGGCTATGCCATGCCAGGTCCAATGCTAGACAATGGAAATATATAATGCACAAGACACACGTATTCTTTGCCCTTTCAGAGCTTGTAACTGAGTAGGGAGACATGAAAGCAAACTAGATATTAGAACACTGAGATCAAAGGTTTAAAGGGGATAATGGAGGGAAATTTGGCAAGACAAAGGCCGTACTTGGGAGTTAAGGAAGGCTTTCCAATGGAAAATAACATCCAAGCTTGGAGGACTGAAAGATAAGGACAAAGAGGCAACCATGAGGTGGCCAGAGAAAAGATGCAGAAGTCCAAAGATGAGAGGAAGAGAGAGCACATGAATGACATGGTGTGTCAATGTGAGCCACAGAAGAAACAATAAATGGGATCCTAGCCCACAAATTTGGACTTCAAACACTGAGACCCCAGAATGCTTCTAGATTGTTTTGTATCTTCCAGCTTTCAGACACTGCCTGTAGTAGAGAGCAGATAAAAATTAAATCTGTGCTATGAACACATTTATTTTGCCACCAAATAAGGAATGCTCAACAGCAGTGCACAACACTCAATGTGAAAACTAGAAATCAAAGAACTTTTCTAAAAACAAGATTCAACACATTCATATTCCAGAGACCATCAAATTATACAAATACATATAAAAGAACAAGATAAAAGTATTAACCTTCTTTAGCAGACTTTTCAATCAGAAAATGGCTTTCATCTGCTCTCTTTCCCATTCTAGCAGTCTCCAACAGCCAAGATATGGTGACTGCTGGTAAATTCCACTTCTTGGCAGCTTCATATTTAGAACCACCTGGTTCTTTCAATACAAGATGTGTACTGGCAAACATGCCTTTCTTTGCATTGGATTTGCGAACAAAGAATTCTTGAACACTGAAAATTATATTTAAATAAAAACAAATGGTCATAAACACAACTGAGCAAGCTAAGAAGTTTCTAATACAACTGTTGTTAGACTTCTATGTATAATACTCGCTGATAAAAAGCTGATATATTTTCAAACCCTCTTACATGCCTACTCTAAGGTAAAAATGTATTGCTACAGTAAAAGTTTTTATAAAAACATTAAGAAAATTAAACTAGACTTTCAAGAACTAACCAGGAAAATTACCTCCTTAATTAGTAATCACCTACCCATTTTGGGTCTTTCTTCCCAAAAGGAGGCATGGAATAGCTAGGGAGCACAGAAAGTGTATGAATAACACACTGTATCTTTCCAGTCCACTATGTCTTTGCAAAGCATTTTCAGACACAATCTCTTAGGAATATTTGGGAAGTACTAGTATATTACAAAATATTGGGGGTTTTTGGGAAAGATTTTATTTGCCAGAGAGAGAGAGAGAATGTGTGTGAGTACAAGGGCGGGTGGCAGGCAGAGCAGGCAGAGGGAGAAGCAGGCTCCCCACTGAGCAGGGAGCCCAATATGGGACTTGATCCCAGGACCGTGGGATTATGACCTGGGACTCAATCCCAGGACCATGGAATTAAGACCCGAGCCAAAGGCAGATGCTTAACCCACTGAGCCATCTAGGCATTCCTTTTACAAAATATTGTAAAGATACAACCTGGGAAAAGATACAATTAAGTGAGACGGTGGTTGGGTCATGGACATTGGGGAGGATATGTGCTATGGTGAGTGCTGTGAACTGTGTAAGCTTGACAATTCACAGACCTGTACCCCTGGAGCTAATAATACATTATATGTTAACGTAAAAAAATGCAAAGAAAAAGAAAAAGAAGATAAAATTAAGTGACTTGCTCAAGATAACAGATATTAAACACAGAGAACATAGGGGCAGAAAGAGAAGTCCACCACTTAACATTTAAGCAATTTTTTTTTAACAACTGCTAGGTTTTATGCTCTAGTCCCCACTTTTAAGATGCTTTAAATCTCCCACATTTTTCCTAGCACTTTCATGGTTTCATTTTTCACATTTAACTCACTGATCCATTTGGTACTTATTTTGGTATGAGATGTGGCTCTAACTTTACTGAATCCTATTTACTGAATAAGCCATCTCTCTTCTTCAATGACTTGGAATATCACTTTTTTGTTTAATAAAGATTTTATTTATTTGAGAGAGAGCACAAGCAGAGTGAGGGAGAGGGGGGAGAGGGAAAGTCCAACTCCCCACTGAGCAGGTAGCCTGATGTGGGGCTCAATTCCAGGACCCTAAGATCACGACCTGAGCCAAAGGCAGATGTTTAACTGACTTAACCACCACCAGGGCACCCCAAAAATATCACTTTTATCATACCCTAAATTCCTGTTTGTATTTGGGTCTATTTCTAGACTTTCTGTTCACTCACTAAACTTTCTGCAACTTAAAAAATCCACACTATTACTTAGTGAGGTTTTACAAAATATATTTAAATAATTATTCTATTTCAGAATTTTCATGACTTTGCTTGCTAAACTTGACTTATGAATTCAAGAATTTAGTTTGCTTAATGCTATCCCTAAAAAATTTGGGCAGCATTTTAACTGGGATGTTAAATTTATATAGTAATATAGGAAACAACAGAAACTTCTTTATAATCTTCTTTCTGAGAACATGGATATCTTTTCTACTGTTTCCTTAATAGCATTTTATAAGCTTCTGTAGCTCTTGCAAGTTTCATGTTAAACCTTTTGGTAGGTATTTTATCTCTCATTGTAAACTTAGTTTTCATTAACTTTCCTAACTGGCTGTTAGGAAATGACGGTCAATGATTTCTGTATATTAATTTGCTACATAGCCACTTTATGGAATTTTTCTCCAAGCACTGCTTTAGTTTACGCCATGGAACCTGGTGTCATACTTTTGCTGTTGTTACTTTCTAGATCTTCTGCAACTTCAGTTTTTTTTAAAAAAAGCTTTTCATTGTTTAGCCTAATTCAAATACAGAACACAGCAAAAAAGGAAATACAAAACTTGGTGATTATAATCTATTTGGATATTTATGGCAATCACTTCCTTACCTTTCTTTAGTTTTATCACATAGTGCATTCTTAAACACTACAGTTTTGTTTTGTCTTTTTAGTTATAGGATCCATCCTCTTTCCCTATCCCCTTAATAGATACTTGTTGAAGACACTGTATTATTTATAACATAAAGTTATCTCAGGGCCTGAATTTTGCTAATTGCATTTCTGTGCTATAGTTTAACATGCTATTCTCCTACTTCCTATAAATCAGTAGTTGAATCCAGAGGCTTCATTGGATTGAGGTTTTATCATTTTTGTAAGGCCACTTCAAGGTGGCTGTGTGTTCTTCATCAGGAGGCACATGATGTCTGTTTTCCTCTTTATTATATGATTATTGATTTTCAGGGCCTAGATGTTTTCATTCATTAGGAATTATAACCCCACCCTTCTTCATTTATTTGTTGGAACACCTCTTTTTTTTTTTTTTAAAGATTTTATTTATTTATTTGACAGAGATCACAAGTAGGCAGAAAGGCAGGCAGAGAGAGAGAGAGAGGAGGAAGCAGGCTCCCTGTGGCGCAGAGAGCCCGATGTGGGGCTCGATCCCAGGACCCTGGGATCATGACCTGAGCTGAAGGCAGAGGCTTTAACCCACTGAGCCAGCCAGGCGCCACTTGTTGGAACACCTCTTAAAGGGAAACTTTGTCTTATCCATTATTATGATACTCTTATACAGATTACATATGAAAGGCAGGATAAATACTTGATCCTTTCTCTTTCTCTAACAGCTTTCAAAATAACAGGCTGGTTTCCCAGCATCTTTCAAATATGACCAATTAGCTTTGTCTGGTGTCATTATAATATTATGATTTAAACATTATTTGATGTGCTTGGATCCACTGCCATTATTCTGTCTAGTGGTACTTAAATTGTCCTGTCTTTGGCCAGCAGAGGTCCTTTGATGCAACTTTCTTAGTAGTCCTTGCTATGTGGTCTGACAAAATGTTCCAGACTCACTGGCACCTTTTTGCCCCAGATCTGGAAAATAAATAAATAAATAAATGTATATGTATACACACACACACACACACACACACACACGCACATATATGTGTATGTATGTATATATGTATCTATACGTATATGTACATACATGTATACATATTATACGTATAGATACATATATATAAAGACTATATATATATATATAAAGACTTTGAGAGAGTGCAGAGAGAGAGAGAGAGAGATTTAAAGACTTTGAGAGAGAGAGCGCAGAGAGAGAGAGAGACAGGGGTAGTGAGCGAGCAAGTGAGCATGAGTATGAGCACAAGTATGGGGGGTGGGTAGATGGAGAAGCAGGCTCTCCACTGAGCAGGAAACCAGCTGTGGGGCTTAATCCCACGACACTGGGATCATGACCTGAGATGAAGGCAGACACCTAATGGGCTGAACCACCCAGGCACCCCTGGAATTAATCATTTCTTTACATTTTAGTTTCTTTTAGCAGGAAATGGTATTTTAGGATCACAAGCTGGGCACTGGGATTGCTTATTACCATTGTGTTGATAAATGACTTCTAGGCTTATAAATGGGTTTGAATCCCCCTTGGAACCAAGAGTTATGAAATAGTTCTAAAATGTCCAGTTTATAGGGTCTTTTCATTTTCTATTTATACTATTCATTTCTAGTCTTTACATCATGATTAAAGAGTATGGTCTGCACTCTTCCTATTTTAGGCAATTTACTGAGGTTTTCTTTGTGGCCAGTTTCATTATAGGCAATGTTTATAAGTGTTCTACAGGCACATGAAAAGGTATGTTTGGTGTTTCAGGGTAGATGACTATGCTAATGAAATCTAGATCCTTCCCTGTTTTCTATAGGACCTCTCATGAAGTAAAAGATGGGAATTATAGTCTTACAAGTAATGTATTTCTGCTGATTCCATCTTGTATCTGCTATTATTTTTGTCTTATGAATAAGTCATGTTCTTTTGTTATATATATATATATATATATATATATTATATGTAATATATATATATTAACTTCAGTGTGAATAGCAATTTATAGCACTCTTTTTTTTCTTATTTAATGCCTCTTCATTTGAATCCAAACTTGTCTGACATTAGAACTGCAACCCCTCCTTTCCTTTTGTTTGCATTTCTTTGACATACCTTTGCCCGGCTTTTTCTTTTTTCTTTTCTTTTTTTTTTTTCAGATGTTCTGAATCAATTTGTTTTGGGTGTGTCTCTTTAAAGTCATTTTAAGTGTTGCTTCAAGATCTAATCTAAAAGAACTTTTTTTAAAAATATAAAAGTTGAGTTCCTTTACATTTTCTGTTAGAACAATTTTCTACTTCATTTTAAAAACAGTTACCACCTAAGGTTAACTTAGGGGTTGGATTAATTTGGATTTTGGAAGTAACTTTCAAGTCCATCTTTTTTTCCTTCCCAAGTATTCATTACTGAAAAAAAAATAAATCTCCCAAATGGACCCATGGAAGGGAATAAAGCTTGGATATGCCATATTCAGTAATGGCCCTTGTATGAGCTTTACACATTCCCTCTGCTGGTAGGTGAGCACTAATGCCCATGGTCTGAACCTCTGCCACGTATCCATCTAGTAGTACTGAGCCATCACATAGGTACACTATACCCTACCCATAAATATTATAAAGACACCTGGCCCAATTCCAATTTGAATTTTCACCAATAAGTCAAAACAGATAGAAGATACACCATGATAGCAGGTGCACAAAAAATACTACATACCTTGCTCCAAGGTGATTTGCTAAGAATGTCAACGAATCTTTTTCTGCTCCTGCACACTGGCTGAATGAAATAACACAATCCTCTAAAGGAGTCATTCCTGCCATCACTGGGACTGGCATGAAGAGAGGATTTGACTTTGGATCAATTAAAGTCTGATAGTCTATACAGGTTACCTTTTAGAAACAAGAAACACAAGAATGCCAACCTGAAATAAGCAGCCAGTGGTTAACACTGGTTTTTACACTACCAGTAATTTGAGTTTACATGAAAAGAAATTTAGTATAACCTTGTATATGCTTATTCTCAATACATTTCACATTATATTAAAAAAATCATTTCATTATACAGGATATTAAGATCAGGCAGGTTTATCATTTAACTTACTAAATACTGCTGTAAATTTAATTTCTTCCCAAGTATTAGTTTATAAATTTTCCTCTTAACTCTTGGAAAGTAAAAAAATGATGAAATTACCACTGTTCAGTCAATAAAAAAGATATAATAAGAAATAAAAAGAACAAAAAATAAAATAAACAAAATAAAAAAGAATAATCCGAAAGTGCACACATGCTTTGGTTGTGAGAAAACAGGGAGGACTGAAATAGTAGGAGATGACCTAGGGAACTTCTTAAGAAGGAATGTTGCTGCTGTGGCCCCAGGGAAATAATAAGCTCTACTCTGCCAGGCCTGGGGCCAAGAAGCTTGTACATTTTCCTATCTTACAATTCCCTTTGGTAAAGGCAAAATCTAAACCTTGCTCAAACACCAATTCACCTAAACTGAATTGTCTAGGAAATAATCATTAACACTCTCAGCATCTGATATCCTTCAGCACTACATTTCAACTGCTACAGGGTCTTCTTACCAGCCACGTATTTGTGACAACTTCTCCCACAGTTGCTTCTACTTCACACCCCAGCAGAGGAACCACAGCGTAATCAGCAACAATTCTGCTCTGAAGGGACACGATTTTTCCAGCATTTTCTCTTATGATATTTGCAATATTAGATTCATTTTCATTACTAAAGCCCAAAACAAGGAAACTCTTTTGGCTAAATAAACCTTCTTCGGTAATTGTAGAAGTGTCAGGGAGGCAACAAGTGACAGAAGACTGGTTTTCTTCTGGCAGAGAAATATGAGTAGAGTCATTAAAGGGCTCAACTTCAGACTTCACAGCTTCAACTGAAAGAGAAAAAGAAATGTTTTCTAGCAGAGGATTTATCTTACATTTTAAGGTAATTTGAAGCCTGAGAATAGCGACCACACTCACAAAAAATAAGGCTCAGTAAATACACCCTGAGGAAAGGATACAAACGCACCCCATCTTCTTGGCTACCAAGAATACAGTTATTATTTCCACCTTCCATTAGGAATGACAAGAGCAATCATGTCACTGTTGCAGGTATTCCTAGTATACTAGAAACTCCAATTAATTGAAAATTAGGGGACTCCAATAACTCTTTGGGTTTGTCTCAGTCCCAAAATTGGTTTTGCTAATTCACAAAAGAATTGAGAAAATATTGTTAAGGAAAAAAACAGATGTAACAGGCCTAAGTGATCAAGCCCTTCACATGGAAATAACTATGAATATAATAAAGAGAATTATGGTTATTTTTTTATGGTTACTTATTTTTCAAAAACTCCTAAAATTTTCATATTGAGATTACAGCTGTTTAGTTACTACAATATGGATTTAAGAGAACTGATGAAGGACTCAAGCAAATAGTTTCAACTATTACATTTCAGAATCAAGTTGGCTGACAGATAAGTAGAAGAAAAAAACATAACTGTCAGTAACAAAATATATAATCCCTAATATGGATAAGCACTGGTGAATCAAGACTAAAAGTTTAAATGGTAAAAACTTTGTACTGTTTAAAATACTACTGGAAGTCCTAGGCTGAGCAATCACACAACAAAAGAAATGAAAGGCTCCAAAACAGCAAGGAAGAAGTCAAACTCTCACTATTTGCAGACAACATGATACAATATGCAGAAAACCTGAAAGACCACCAAAAAATTGCTAGAACCAATACACGAATTCAGCAAAGCTGCAGGATATAAAACCAGTGTGTAGAAATCTGTTGCATTACTATATACCAATAATGAAGCAGCAGGAAAAGAAATCAAGGAATCGATCCCATTTGCAACTGCACCAAAAACAATATACCTAGGAGTAAACCTAACTATGGAGTTAAAAGATCTATACTCTGAAAAGTAGAGCTCACTTATGAAATAAATTGAAGAGGACACAAAGCAATGGAAAAACATTCCATACTCATGGATTGGAAGAATAAACATTGTTAAATGTCCACACTACCCAAAGTAATCTATGCATTTAATGCAATCCCTATCAAAATACCACCAGATTTTTCACAGAGCTGGAACAAACAATCCTAGTATTGGCATGGAACCACAAAAGACCCCAAATAGCCACAGCAATTTTGAAAAAGAAAAAACTGGAGGTATCACGATTCTGGATTTTAAGCTCTATTACAAAGCTGCAGTCATCAAGACAGCATGGTACTGGCACAAAAACAGACACATAGATCAATGGAACAGAACAAAGAACCCAGAAATGGACCCATAACTGTATGGCCAACTGATATTTGACAAAGCAGGAAAATAATATCCAACGGAAAAAAGTCTCTTTGACAAATGGTGTTGGGAAAAGAAAAGTGGACAGCAACATGAAGAATGAAACTGAACCACTTTCTTACACCATACACCAGAATAAATTCAAAATGATGAAAGACCTAAATGTTGAGATAGGAAACCACCAAAATCCTAGAGGGGAACACAGGTCATATCCTCTTAACCTTGGCCTTGTAACATGCTGTAGACATGCTGTAACATGTAACATGCTGTAACATGTAACATGTAACATGTAGACATGCTGCCTTAGGCAAGGGAAGCAAAAGCAAAAATGAACTACTGGGACTTCGTCAAGATAAAAAGCTTTTGCACAGCAAAGAAAACAATCAATAAAACTAAAAGCCTATGGAATGGGAGAAGATAGATGCAAATAACGTATCAGATAAAGAGTTAGTATTCAAAATCTATAAAGAACTTATCAAACTCAACACCCAAAAAACAAATACCCAGCAATGAAGTGGCCAGAAGACATGAATAGATACCTTTCCAAAGAAGACATCCAAATGGCTAACAGATATAGAAGATGCCAACATTACTCATCATCAGAGAAATACAAATCAAAACCACAATGAGACACCACCTCACACTAGTCAGAATGGCTAAAATTAACAACACAAGAAACAACAGGTGTTGGTGAGGATGCACAGAAAAGGAGCCCTCTTGCACTGTCAGGAATGCAAACTGGTGTAGCCACTCTGGAAAACAGTTTGGAGGTTCCTCAAAAAGTTGAAAATAGATCTACCCATGACCCAGCAATTGCACTAGTGGGCATTTACCCCAAAGATACAAATGTACTGATCTGAAAGGGCACCTGCACCCCAATGTTTATAGCACCAATGCCCACAATAGCCAAACTATAGAAAGAGCCCAGATGTCATCAACAGATGAATGGATAAAGATGTGGTGTGTACACACACACACACACACACACACACTGGAATATTACTCAGTCATCAAAAAAATGAAATCTTGCCATCTGCAATGACATGGATGGAGCTAGAGTGTATTACGCTAAGTGAAATAAGTCAGTCAGAGACAAACAAATACCATATGATCTCATTCGTATGTGAAATTTAAGAAAGAAAGAAAACAAGTGAACATACGGAGCAGGGAAAAGAAAAAAAAGGAGAAAGGGAAACAAGCCATAAGAGACTCTTAAGATTAGAAGACAAGCTGGGAGTTGGTGGGAGGGAGGTGGATGGGAGATGGGCTGAATGGGTGATGGGTATTAAAGAGGGCACTTGTTTTTTTAAAAAAAAAAAAAAAAAAGTAAAGAGGGTGCTTGTGATGACCACTGGGTGTTGTAAGTGATGAATCACTGAATTCTACTCCTGAAACTAATATTGCACTGTATGTTCACTAACTAAAATAAAAAAATAATAATAATAAAAAAAAAAGGTAAAAACTTCGTTTTTGAAAACTTTAGTGGTGCATTGTACAGGAGTGGCTAACTGTAGCCTAAGGGCGAAACTGGACCTGTAGCCTATAAGTTAACAATGGTTTTTATGTGGGACACCTGGATGGCTCAAACAGTTAAGCGTCTGCCTTCGGCTCAGGTTATGATCCTGGAGTCCTGGGATCGAGTCCTACATCAGGATCTTTGCTCAGCGGGGAGCCTGTTTCTCCCTCTGCGTGCTGTTTCTTCTGCTTGTGAGCTTTCTCTCTAAAATCTTAAAAAAAAGGAGGGGGTTCATGAGGCATCTGGCTAACTCAGTGGGTTACGTGGATGTCTTTGGCTCAGGTCACGATCCTGGAGTCGAGGGATTGAGGCCCCATGCTGGGCTTTTCCCTCTTCCTCTGCAACCACCACCCACCCCACTTACCAAACTGAATTCAACAATATATTAAAAAAAAAATCATTCACCACAATCAAGTGGGACTTATTCCTGGGATGCAAGGGTGGTTTAATATTCACAAATCAGTGTGATGCATCACATCAATAAGAGAAAGGATAAAAACCATATGATCATTTCAATAGATGCAGAAAAAGCATCTAACAAAGCACAATGTTCATTCATGATAAAAACTCTCAACAAAGTAGGTTTAGAGGGAAATACCTCAACATAATAATGGCCATATATGAAACACCCATAGCAAACATCCAATGGGGAAACACTGAGAACTTTCCCCCTAACAAGGAATAAGACAAGGATGTCCACTCTCACCACTTTTATTCAACACAGTACAGGAAGTCCTAGCCACAGCAATCAGACAACAAAAACAAAAGGCGTCCAAACTGGCTAAGGAAAAAGTTAAAACTTTCACTATTTGGAGGTAATATACTATATACAGGAAGCCCTAAAAACTCCACAAAAAAACTGCTGGAACTGATAAACAAATTCAGTAAAGTCACAGGATACCAAATCAATGTACAGGCTGCATGGCTGGTTCAGTCAGTAGAGCATGTGACTCTTCAGCTCCAGATCATGAGTTCAAGCCCCACACTGGGTGTGAAGCCTAGTTAAAGGGAAAATAAAATATAAAAAAATCCCCCAAAACAACAATAAAACAAAAACAGTATCAAATACAGAAATCTGTTGCATTTCTCCACACCAATAATGAGGCAGCAGAAAAGAAAGAGAAATTAAGGAAACAATCCCATTTACAACTGCACCCCAAATAATAAGATACCTAGGAATAAACCTAACCAATGAGGTGAAAGACCTGTACTCTGAAAACTATAAAACACTGATTACAGAAATTGAAAACGACACAAAGAAATGGAAAGATATTCCACTCTCATAAACTGGAAGAACAAATATTGTTAAAATGTCTGCACTACCCAAAGCAATCTACACAGTTAATGCAATCCCTATCAAAAATCAATAGTATTTTTTCACAGAGCTAGAACTAACAATCCTAAAATTTGTGTGGAACCACAAAAGACTGCTGGTAGCCAAAGCATCTTGAGAAAGAAAAGCAAACCTGGAGGCATCACGTTTCCAGATTTCTACAAAGCTGAAACAATCAAAACAGGATGATATTGGCACAAAAACAGACACACAGATCAACGGAACAGAAAAGAGAACCCAGAAATAAACCCTTAACTATATGGTCATTAATTAATGACCATGGTAATTAATTATGGTCATTAATTAATTAATCTTCAACAAAGCAGGAGAGAATATGCAATTGGAAAGGACAGTCTCTTTAACAAAATGTGTTTGGAACACTGGACAGCTACATGCAAAAGAATAAAACTGGATCACTTCCTTATACCATACACAAAAGGGATGAAAGACCCAAATCTGAGACCTGAAACCATAAAAATCCTAGATGAGAACACAGGCGGTAACCTCTTTAACATAGCCCATAGCAACTTTTTTCTAGTTAGGTCTTCAGACTCATTAATCCACATCACCTATTGAGCCCATCCCTGCACCCCTGTCCCCTCTGATAGCCATTAGATTGTTCTCTATAATTAAGAGTCTGTTTCTTGCTTTGTATCTTTCATTTTTTTTTCTACCTTGCCTATTTTCTTTCTTAAATTCCATATATGAGTGAAATCATTTGGTATTTGTCTTTTTCTGATTTATTTTGCTTCCATTATACTCTACCTCCAACCACGCCATTGCAAATGGCAAGATTTCATTCTTTCTTATGGCTGAATAATATTCCTGTGTGTGTATACACACACACATCTTCTTTATCCATTCATCAGTCATTAAATACTGGACTGCTTCCATATCTTTACTATTGTAAATAATGCTGCTATAAACATAGGGCTGCATGTATCCCTTTAAACTGGTGTTTCTATATTCTTTGAGTAAATACCTAGTAGTGTGATTGCTGGATCACAGGGTAGTTCCACTTTTAAATTTTTGAGGAACCTTCATACTGTTTTCCAGAGTGGCTGCACCAGTTTGCATTCCTGCCAACAGTGCACAAGTGCTCCTTCTTCTCCATACCTTGCCAACACCTGTTATTTCTAGTGTTTTTTTATTTTACCCTTTATGACATGTGTGAGGTGATATTACATTGCTGTATTCCTAGCATAACTATTTTTTAAGAACAATGGCAGAAATAAAGACATTAACAGAAACTGAAGAAATTTCTAAAGGATATTATTTTATATGAGGGAAGAAAATGATTCCAGAAGAGAATTCTCAGATACAACAAAGAATGAGAAGCAAAGAAATTGCTAAACATGTTGGTAAATCAAAACAAGTATGGACGATATAAAACCTAAGTGTCTGTCAGATTAAAAAAGACAATGAAAATACTGGCCCAAATCACATAAATTGAGTGTATGTAGGGGGGTATGATTAGCAGTGCTGTTGAAGATAGTGTATAAAGTTCTCATATTATTCAAGATGAAGAAAAATATTAACTTTAGATTTCAAGTTATGATGCACATTCTAGTTCTAAGTAATCTCTAAAAATATGAATAGATGTAACTTCTACATCAGTAGAGGGAGGACAGGGAAGTGGAGATTGAGGTGAGAGGGGGCAAGCTCAAGCTATCCAAAAGGAAGCAAAAATGTTAAATATGGAGGCACAGAAAAATGGGATAAACAGCATGAAATAAGATGGTATAAAATAATAAAAATATATCACAAGTAACAGTAAATGTAAAGCAACCAAATTTGCAGTTTTAAAGAAAAAGTCAGTCATACCAGATAAATACTGACTCACATGAGGCAGGGATAGTTCTATTAATATCAGACAAAACAGATTTTAAGAAAAACAAAATTAGGAAAATGAGGATCATCATGTAATAAAACATCAAAATATATTAAAAAACTAAATTTGACAGAACTACATGGAGAAACTGTCAAAGTCAACATTACAGTGGAGGAGTTTAACACATGTGCATCACTAATCTATACAGAGCAGACCAAACTTGGCATCCTATACATGTAAAGAAACCTCTGAGCAATCACAGAGACATAGGTAAGAACAATCTCAGCAGTAGTGTTTGCACTGGCAAAAAAAAAAAAAGACACAATAAAAATGTCTATAAGGTGGGAAAACAGATAAACTGTGGTATATTCAATCAGTTACTTGGTTAAATATTTCTCATGGTTGGAGGGGAGCAGCAAACCAGTACATACTGTATATCATCTATATAAGCTAAAATATACACAAAATGAGTATCTATATTGCATAAAGATACATATGTATAGACACATGTAATCTATAAGGAAAATGGAGAGACTCACAGGAGGCTTTGGTGGAGTGGAATATTCTATTTTTCTTATACTTATGTAGTAGTATATGGCTACTCATCGCATTATTCTTGACTTCCTTTTCACTGTATTAAATATTTCAAAAAATTTTTTCTTAAGTAAGAAGAAATTCTGCTCACAACTCTTCACTGGCAAGTTTCCTTCTCACACCAAGAAGACTATATACAGAGGTTGTGGTACAGTGCAGCATTGTATGCATTAATGATCACAATAACCAAGTAAGAGGTAATTACAAGGTTAAAATAAAAGTGTACTGTTACATGGGGCACCTGGGGGGCTCAGTCTGTTAAGCATCTGCCTTCAGCTCAGGTCATGATCTCAGGGTCCTGGGATCCAGCCCTGCATTGGGAATCCATGCTCAGCAAGGAGCCTGCTTCTCCCTCTCCCTTTGCCCCATCCTCCTTATGTGTACTCTAAAGAATAAGTAAAATCTTAAAAATTTAAAAAGAAAAATTCATGCTGTTACAAACTCACGCTAACAAACTGATGCTGGCATATAAAACAGATCAAAGAAGAGCCAGTGAGTTGAAGAGAGACAAGGCAGTCAGAGGGTTCAGCACCCCCCAGGCTTTGCCTTAGAAAGATTAAGGAAGAAAAAGGTTTAGCTTAAAATCTAGAAAAACTGGCAGAAATCACATGTGTATGTATTAAGCTATTAAAACATTTCTTAATGACTGTAAATACTCATCAACTATTTCTTACCTACTGTTGGGTTATTATTTATATACTGAGAGAGCAGATCTTCATCAGCTTGTTCATGCTTTTCATCAGGAGCCAAGTTTTTCTTAGACAAGCTGTTGTTCCTTTTTAAAAGGGCTGTTTTACTCTCAGGCTGATCTGAAACTGGAATTTCCACTGGCTGGTAGTTAGCATGGATATATGGCTCTTCAGGAAGCATGTAACCTTTACTAAAACACTCTAGCAACCATTTTGCTCCTACTACATGAGGCCTGCAAAAATAGTACATAATTATTAGCTTAAACCATAAAGACTATAATCCCACTTGCCATGCAGTTTCCATAATTGCATAGATAGGCAATTTTAAGAAAATCATTAGAGTAGAAATTGCTTTGAATTAAAAACGGACAAAACCTGTGGGCTGATTTATCCCAAAACTGCTTCAATTCATCATCATAATCTCCCACGATAACATGAGTTACATCTTCATTGAGCTGATTAAAACGAACTCCACCTCCACTGTTAATAAGCCTTCTCAGTTTATCAAGCTTTCTGCCACTAAAACCACAAAGATAGATCTGCAAAGAAAGAAAATATTTACTTTAGATTAATGCATTTAAGATGGTTTGCTTCTCTCAACAGGAACACACTAAAAATATATATCCAAATGCATTGTGTGTAAATACACAGCTCTGCATACATTTAATACATTAAGAATAGAGTATAATCTGAAACTTTTTTTTAACAATTCCAACATTTTTTTTTTAAAAGATTTTTAAAATTCATTTGAGAGAGAGAGTTGGGAGCGAATGGGAGCAGGAGCTGGGGAGAGGGTCAGAGGGACAGGGAGAAGCAGACTCCAGGCTGAGCAGGGAGCCTGACATGGGGCTCAATCCCAGGATCTTGAGATCATGACTGGAGCCGAAGGCAGACGCTTAACCAACTGAGCCACCCAGGTGCCCGAACAATTGTGAAATTTTTACTTTTTATTATTTCTTCACAATCCCATAGCATTATTATCCATATCTATATCCATATCTATTATCCATATCTAGATATCCATATCTATCCTGCTGTAGACAGCAGCTAAGTACTTTGAGGCTTTAAATAAAATGGAAGCTAGAATTCAGTTACCTTCTGGATACTAGTGCATAGCAGTATCTAAAATGCAGGTAGCTCCTTAAATGCTGAAGATCTTACTACTTGTAAATTTTTTTTTTAAAGATTTTATTTATTTATTTGACAGAGAAAGAGAGATCACAAGTAGGCAGAGAGTCAGGCAGAGAGAGAGGGGGAAGCAGGCTCTCTGCTCAGCAGGGATGCTGAGGCAGATGCAGGGCTCGATCCCAGGACCCTGAGATCATGACCTGAGCTGAAGGCAGTGGCTTAATTCACTGAGCCACCCAGGCGCCCCACTACTTGTAAATTTAAATTACAGAAATAAACTGGAAACGAGATATCACCTCACACCAGTCAGAATGGCTAAAATCAACAAGTCAGGAAACGACAGATGTTGGCGAGGATGCAGAGAAAGGGGAACCCTCCTACACTGGTGGTGGGAATGCAAGCTGGTGCAGCCACTCTGGAAAACAGCATGGAGGTTCCTCAAAAAGTTGAAAATAGAGCTACCCTAAGACCCAGCAATTGCACTACTGGGTATTTACCCCAAATATACAAATGTAGTGATCCGAAGGGGCACGTGCACCCAAATGTTTATAGCAGCAATGTCCACAATAGCCAAACTATGGAAGGAACCTAGATGTCCATCAACAGAAGAATGGATAAAGAAGAGGTGGTGTGTGTGCATATATATCTACACACACACACACACACACACACACACACACACACACACACACACACTGGAATACTATGCAGCCATCAAAAGAAATAAAATCTTGCCATTTGCAATGACGTGGATGGAACTAGAGGGTATTATGCTGAGTGAAATAAATCAATCAGAGAAAGACAATTATCACATGATCTCCCTGATATGAGGAATTTGAGAGGCAGGGTGGGGGACTTAGGGGGTAGGGAAGGAAAAAATGAAACAGGAGGGGATCAGGAGGGAGACAAACCATAAGAGACTCTTAATCTCACAAAACAAACTGAGGGTTGCTGGGGGGAGGGTGATATGGAGAGGGTGGTTGGGTTATGGACATTGGCAAGGGTATGTGATATGGTGAGTGCTGTGAAATGGGTAAGCCTGACGATTCACGACCTGTAACCCCTGGGGCAAATACATTATATGTTAATTAAAAAAATTAAAAAAAAAAAAAGAAACAGGAGTTTATCTGAATTCAGAAAACTTGGGTGTAAATTTTGGTTCAGAGGCCAATAATTAATTACATGCCCATGATAAGTGACTTAGGCTCTTTAAACCAGTGTTCTCACCTATAAATTGAGATATCCTTTACATAGTTGATTACACAAGAAAATTTAAGTCAAGCTGAGCACAGTACTTTGAGGATTATATGCAATAATTTATTTCTAAGTATCACTATGTATATATTGAAACCAATTTAATAAATATAAAGCTTTTTCATCTGTATTTTAGATGTCTTTAAAAAAATTTTCTTAAGAATGGCAGATCTATTCCTAACTCCATTTATATCCCAAACTAAATAACCTGTTATTAGAAGATACTGTAACAAAAATCAGGAATCATAAACTTCCTGTAAGAATAACTAAAAGTTAGGGGCGTCTAGGAGGCCCTATTGGTTAGGCGTCTAACCTTGGTTTCAGCTCAGGTCATGATCTCAGGATACTGAGATCAAGCTGCATGTTGGACTCCATGCTCAGTGCAGAGTCTGCTTGAGATCTGCCCCTTCCTCTTGTGGTGTCCTCTCTAAAATTAATAAATCTTAAAAAAAAACAATAACTAAAAGTCATATCCATAATTACCAGAGTCTAGGATAAAAGATTATATAAGACACTTTCTGTTCTGACAATAAATTGATGTTTTATCAACTAATGTACAGCCTATCCACTCTACAAGTAGAAATATATTAAAATTCAGCTCTAGGAGATCTACAGCATATGATGTTTCCATCAAGACACTTATAAGAGGGGCGCCTGGGTGGCTCAGTGGGTTAAGCCGCTGCCTTCGGCTCAGGTCATGGTCTCGGGGTCCTGGGATCGAGTCCCACATCAGGCTCTCTGCTCCGCAGGGAGCCTGCTTCCGCCTCACTCTCTGCCTGCTCCTCTGCCTACTTGTGATCTCTCTCTCTTTCTGTGTGTCAAATAAATAAATAAAATATTTAAAAAAAAAAAAAAGACACTTAGAAGATAGTTTATTTACACACTAAAAAATTAAGTAGCCCAAGAGACATAAAACAAAGTAGTGGGTCTAGTGGTTAGGAACATAGGATTTGGAGTAGATGGATGTCTACTTAATATCTGCATGAATCTGAACAAGAACTGAACAAGCCTCAGTTTCAGGGTAATATCCATTTTAGAGTTATTTGTGGGAGTTAAACGAGATTACATACAATATATTAACAACATATATTAATTGATTAGCACAGCCTAGGATATTAATAACACTTAATAAATGACAGTTATGGATAGATGTGGCCCAGTGCTTACATCTGCTTGGCTAGAGTAAATAGTTTACATGGATAAAGAATAAGCCCAACTCTGAGGGTCTTCAAAGTCAGGCTAGAAATACTGATGTACATTATCACTGAGGTATTACATAATAAAGACATACCCGACAACCATCTAATAAATCTTCAGGTGCTTGAAATGCACTGACATCCAGATTTTCCAGATTTTCAAGTGTAGGCTCCACTTTGCTATTAAGAACTGAATTACACATCGATTCATTTATACAACTTGCATTGATGTTGGAAATATGGCTGACATCTGAAAGAGTACGACCTACATATCAAACAAAGATGTAGAAATTTATGGAGATAAAATAGTGATTACCTATTTTCCTATAGGTTAATTTTTCTTATACACCAAGGGCTGTGAATAACTTCCAAAGTAAGCATCGAATGTTTTTATTTTAATCTTGGTGGCCAAGCATGACAAGGGAAAATGAAACTAAGGCTTATATCTTATTTCAAATAAAAACATACTTAATACATTTAATAGTGGCTTGCTTCCATATGCAATCTGAAGTTGTTCGCTATAGAGTCCAGGAAAGGAAAAAGTATAACATATGCTAAATTCTAACATGGCATGAACAAAATAGAAATGGTTTTCAATTTTATATGAATATAGATGGTCTATAATAGTAGCAAACTAATAAAAATGTATTACATTTGCCCACCAGTCAGGTTTAGAAAAATTCTTTTTTAAGTCTTTGTAGTAATCTCGGCTTCTTTAATCATCTTTTGCATTAAACTAAGGTATGAAAGAAAATATACACCCATTTTAAAAATAAATACCTAGAATTCTGGACTAGTTTTCATACAATTTAGCTATTACATAATTATGCCTGGAAGCATAGCAAGAAAGGATGGAATTCCCTACTATATCTCACTGATCCTATTTACAAATCAATTCTTACAAAGAAAGTGGTGTTAAAAATGACTGTTTACTTTAATCCCACTGAAACTTACTATCAACTGTGTTGAGCTGGCCAGTAGGAGTTGAAGTATCAGGCACAGTCTTTGTTTCTGATCTCGGCTCTGTCTTGTATATGGATTCATCCTGACAAAAACCTTTGTCAACACTGTCAAAAAACCACTGCGTGGTCACACAGTGTACATTCCATCTCTTGGCACATTCATACTTTTGACCTATCATGTCATTAAGAAATAGTGAAAAATGTAAACCATTAAAATATATCTTTGTAGAAATATTAAAGCATGATAGGTTATGGTTTGAAAAAACTCACCAAAACAAAATTAAAGTTACCAGTAATTATTCTTATATAAACAGTATGCTATATACTGTATGCAAGGGGGTTTGTCTCTTAAAATTGCATAATTTATATGTGGTGACTGAAATACTAGGTTTGAGTATAGTCTCCACTGCTTAATTTCTTTAAACCAGTTTCTTACTCTGTAACATGGGAATAACTCACAGAATTATGTGGCTTCAGTAAGACTGAATAAAACAACTGTGAAGATTGTAAATGTCCACAATATAAAAATACCAGCTTTGAATAGTCTATTCTAATGTCAACAGGATTTGACTTGAAGTCCAAACAGGCATATTGTAAGAAATATATCTTTTTAATCGCCTTAAAACAACTTTTAACACAATGTATTTTGAAACAGTGCCATAGAGAAACTGAGGTCAATGTGTACTAAACAATAACACAAAAAGGATTTTTTTGGACATTCTTGAGAGCAAAGAGATGAACTGCCTTCAGATTCAGAAATTCAATAGCAGTTACCAACTCTACTCACAATTATAATATCATAGTTGGCCATACACAAAGTTCTGATTTAAGGACAATTACCAATTAATTTTAGCAGGGTTTTTTTTTTTTCCTATTTTGCTATCTAGGTAGCTTAATAAAACACAGACATAAATAAATAACAAAAACATTAACAAAATTCCTCTCTCATCAATTTGTATATATTTTAAGGGTATTTGTAAAGAAAAAAAAAATCTTCCAAAATAGATAATAAACATTTCAGGACACCAAAATTAAACACAATTTTAAGGAATTCTTCTTACTGGTAGTATATTTTTCTTCTTTTAACTGCCTCGTGCTCTGCAAGGTGTATCTTCAAGTTATAACTTCTAGTTCATCCAGTAAATCAGATTCACTCAATTAAAAACTAAGCCAAGCCTTTAAAATTTATCATTAGAGGGGCACCTGGGCTCAGAGGGTTAGGCCTCTGCCTTCAGCTCGGGTCATGGTCTCAGGGTCCTGGGATTGAGCCCCACATTGGGCTCTCTGCTCGGTGGGGAGCCTGTTTCCCCCTCTCTCTGCCTGCCTCTCTGCCTACTTGTGCTCTCTCTCTCTGTCAAATAAATAAATAAAATGTTAAAAATAAATAAAATAAAATAAAATTTATCATTAGAAAGAAATGTAATTTAGCTATATCTATTAGCCTTTTTGTTGTTCATCCAAATTTCTTGTTCTGTAATTATTTGGTAACTATGTAGCAAACTTTGAAAAAAAAATCAAACAATAAAAACCACTGGAAATTGAAAAAAATATTTTTTCAATGACCTGGATAAACCTGGATAGTCATGTAACTTTTCTACAGATTTGTGAACCAAACTATTTTTCTAAGATTTTAGGGGGAAAAAATATGAGATTTTTAACACATCAGAAGCAAAAGCTATTCTGTAAAGATCTTAAAATGTTAAATACTAGAGAAAATTTTGCATTTTTTCCATTTGGGAAACATAGTTTTTACCTTTTGGTTCTTGCACAATGAGGTGTGTGCATTCATTCATTTTCAGTTGTCCCATGTATTGACCTCCATGCTTAATTGTGAGTTGCTGAACTGCCTTTCTGTCTAAACTACACAAGCCAGTCACACAGATAATGCAACCAAGAAAAATGGGACACTTGAAGTCTTCCATGTTTACATCAGTATACCTAGCTATTTTTCTGGAAAAAATAAGTAACAAGGAAAAAAATTAACATATTAATATACCAAATGGTTTAAAATTTATCAGAAGAATAATGACAAACAACAGAAATCACTAATGCTTTCCTCATTTTTTAGAAAACGGGTACTGAAACTCAAAATTACACTATCTGCTCATGTAAAAAGTAGTATTTCAGATAGAGCTTCTTAAATAAAACTTTTAAGGGAAAATGTTATTTCATTAACTCTTCTGAGTTCATGCTGGTCAAAGTGGTATATTTTCCAAAATTTTACGTGTGAATTTACTTAAAAACTCAAAGGACCTTGGTTGCCTACTAGAAAGATGGACTTTTTATCCTTCCATCATACGACATAAATAATAAGCAATAATTTTTAGCAGATTACTAACAAAAATGTCACTCTTTTTCCATTTAAGACAGATGTGTTAAGAATAAAGGCACCAGGGACGCCTGGGTGGCTCAGTGGGTTAAGCCGCTGCCTTCGGCTCAGGTCATGATCTCAGGATCCTGGGATCGAGTCCCGCATCGGGCTCTCTGCTCAGTGGGGAGCCTGCTTCCCTCTCTCTCTCTCTCTCTGCCTGCCTCTGTCTACTGTGATCTCTCTCTGTCAAATAAATAAAATAAAATCTTTAAAAAAAAAAAAGTATAAAGGCACCAGTGTGGAGGCAGGTTTAGAATGCGCTGGATGGTGTTGAAAAAAGACTGGAAAAAACACCCATTTCTAAGTTCCACAGGGGCAGGCAGGGATGCTATCCTGCTTTGCTTAGTAGGTATGTCTAAAGCCTAGCTCAGGCCAGGTACATAAAACGAACTTGATAAACATTTACTGAATGACCACATCCTAATGGCTGACATATGTTTATATTCAACTTTACATAGACACCTTTGTGAGGGAATACAATTGTCAAGATGGCTAATTTACTCTCCATCTTAGCACAGTAGTAGAAGGATAATGCAACTTAAGAACAACAGTTGCCACAGTGATCTTCTCAACTATTTTATAGGCATTTACTGCTGAAAGCAATTTTTATTGTCAAAGCATTTCTTACCTTGTAACTAGTATTAAATCAAAAGCCTATTCTACTTATCAACTTATACCTTGATGAGACCTTGCAGATTATGCTTATTTTCAGTGAAGAGTAATAACCCCATTTTTTTTGGTCCCTGAATAACAAATCCCAAAAAAGGACAACATAAAACCTCCCCTGTAACAACCCACAATATGCCAAAATGATCGAATGTATCATTTTTTCAAATCTAGAAAACACATAAATGTCTTTCTTACTTCTCTTGTGACTTTTCCCAAAGTGTTTTAATCCAAGAAGGAAGCAAAATAGGTTTCTTTAGATTTGCAGCAACTAAATATTTTTTGCTGCCAACTTCTCCTGCAATAAGGTGAGTTACTGATATATTAAGGTCTCTATATACACGTCCACCCATCATTTGTACATATTTATGAACTTCTTCCTGTAAACCCAAAAGAAAATACATTAATACCAAAGCAAACAATACCTCTTCCATTTTTTTATACAAAAACTCAAATATCTTTTGTTGTTGTTAACTTGAAGGCACAAATGTTTCTCACCACTATAAAGTTAAATAATCAAATTACTTTTTGGATAAAAATAAATATGAATTATACATAAATTTTAAAATAATTACTTTCATATAGTTGTTCCTTTCAACTCCATGAGTTTATTAACCTATGTTGCTTCTATAATATACTGTGCATATATATATTTAAAAATATTAATTATACACATTATATATAAAAATATGTATTTTCTCTTTTAGCATTGTCAAAGCATTTCTTTCCTCATAGCAAATGTTAAACCCACAGCCCATTCTACCTCTCAACGTTTTTTAAAATAATTTTTTTAAAGATTTTATGTATTAGAGAGCAAGTGAGCAAGAGAGGGAGCGTGAGCACAAGTTGGGGGAAAGGGAGAAGAAAACTCCCTACTGAGCTCAGAGCCCAACGACCCCAAGACGCTGAGATGATGACCTGAGCCAAAGTGAGAAGCTTAACCAACTGAGCCACCCAGGCACTCCATCAACATTTTTTAAAAGAAGATTAACCACCTATTATGGAAAAATGTGACTCAAACTCAGGGAAAAAAGGGGAAAAAGAGAGTTTTCTTTCAAGTAGTTCTCAATAAAACAGATTCCACTATTTCTATTTCATTAAAATAGAAAAGCTATACATTGGTGTATACAGACCTTAAGTCATGAACACCGAGTACAAGGTCTTTCAAAGTGTCTCCTATGCAGTGAAAGATTAAGTGTGGAGATAAATATATTGATCATGATATTCCTTTCAGTACCTACCCTTTTATCTTTTTCCAGGCTTGTACAAGATACAGTTACATCAGACATAACCATATTATAAACTGGATGTTCAGCTCTTGGGACACATCGCTGGTGGTGCATACAAAATATGACTACTTGAGGGCCAACAATTCTGCAGCCAAGCTACAAAAAAAGGGAGAAAGTTTAGTATGTAGGAAAAGACCTCTCGCTTATAAAATTACATTTTGTAATACTTAGCAATCCCTTCTTTTTTTTTTTTTTTTTAAGATTTTATTTATTTATTTGACAGAGAGATCACAAGTAGGCAGAGAGGCAGGCAGGGTGGGGAGGGGCGGGGACGTAGGCCCCTTGCTGAGCAGAGAGCCTGATGCGGGGCTCAATCCCCGGACCCTGGGATCATTACCTTAGCTGAAGGCAGAGGCTTAACCCACTGAGCCACCCAGGCCCCCTCCCTTTTTTCTTTTAAAGATTTTATTTATTTATTTGACAGAGAAAGAGAGGGAGAGAGAGAGAGCAAAAGCAGGGGAGCAGCAGGCAGAGGGGGAAGGAGAAGCAGGCTCCCTGCTGAGCAGAGGGCCCAACGTGGGGCTCGATCTCAGGACCCTGGGATCATGATCTGAGCCAAAGGTAGATGCTAAACTGACTGAGCCAGCCAGGAGCCTCAATATTTAGCAATTCTTTACAGAAGTTGATGAGCACCGCTAAATTGTTATAAGACAAAATAAGGACCATTATATAATTTCTCAGAGACACCACACATTAAATGCACAGGCAATTAATGCAGGCTATCAAAAGAAATAAGCTTTAAGAGCCACATTCAATCACAACTGCCACCAAATTTTATTTATTTATTTATTTAAAAAAGATTTTATTTATTTATTTATTTGTCAGAGAGGAAGAGAGACACACAAGCAGGCAGAGAGGCAGGCAGAGGCGGAGAGAGAAGCAGGCCCCCTGCTGAGCAAGGAGCCCGATGCGGGACTCGATCCCAGGACCCTGGGATCATGACCTGAGCTGAAGGCAGCAGCTTAACCCACTGAGCCACCCAGGCATCCCACCATCAAATTTTAATATCAGAAACAAACAGTCTTAATGATAGGTTATAGGAATAACAGACTTATGCTATAATAATTGGGAAAATCCATATAGTTTTTAAATGAAGTATCCAGCCAACCAAGCAGTTCAAAAGTTTAAGAGCCTAATTAACCCCTTCTAAAATACCTATTCTGTCACACAAACATACAAAAATCCTAGGCAGTTTCTACATTTGTGTTTTAAATACTTTGTCTTTAACTCAATGTATTTCCAAGTAAGTATTTCTCAAAGATATTACAAGGCTATTAAAAATGGCCTTTTAACTCTGAAAAACAATCTGAGGGTTTGGAAGGGGCAGGGGGTGGGAGATTGGGGGAACCAGGTGGTGGGTATTAGAGAGGGCACGGATTGCATGGAGCACTGGGTGTGGTACAAAAACAATGAATACTGTTACGCTGAAAATAAATAAAAATTTTTTTTTAAAAAATGGCCTTTTATTTTCACTGATAACTGAGTTAGGAAAAGTTGACAGTCTTGCTCAACATCAGCACATTCAAGTCAGATCTAAAAAAGCATATGGTTGCCAAAGTCACCAGGGCATGACTGATTTAAAGATGCGCACAGTAAACAATTATTGTTACCTTTTTGTTCAATCATAGGAAAATTTGTTTTTAATGCTATTGATTCTATCTGACAAGGTGTGTTATTTCCAAAAGGAGGGTAGACCAACAATGCTTTTCGCAAAGGTGGGCACAGACCTTCCATAAATTGTGCAGATACTGCATCTACCTACTCTTCTATGTTTTCTTCTCCTTCAAACAAGAATCACTTCTTTGTAATCTGGATGGAATTACAGCCAGTTTACTTTTATTTCAATGCTTCTCTCTTGTCCAGACACCAAAAAAGTAATGAGTCAGTAGACTCTGGAATCAACAAAAAGAAATAAGATGGCTCATTGGTATATCAGCAATATTCATCCCCAAAATGCTTCCTTTAGGCATATAATGTTTCAGACCCTCTCTACAAGGTATAGGTATGAAAACTGCATGTGAAAGAGCACATAGGAAAGACAGTAAATAACCAAGCATTATGTTGAGGTCTTTACCAAGTTTTTATGGAAAATCTTGCAATCAAACTGAGTTTAAGTACGGCAGAACTCTGTCAATAAAGTGTTTTATTACTATATCATTGACTTAAGCTAAGAGAAGTTATATATCCTGAAATATAAAATTAATTAATAAAAATATAAAAATTACATATAAGAAAAGCCTATCATAACACGATTAGTCTTTAAAAATATAATTCTGGTCTCCCAAACCAAAAGATTCTTCTATATTCATAATCTGTATAATATCTCATGGTCAGTAAAGAACTTATGTCCACTGAAGCAAAAACAACAAAAATCAGACTATAGAAGGAACACACGAAAAGTTAGCAAACCTTTTTGAGGTGATCAAAGACAATGCCACTAAAAGGGTCACAGATATAAAGCGACCTGTCATTTTCCTTTATCTCCAATGCCTCTTCTTCTGTAATGATCTGAAGATATTCTTCTGATTGGAACTCTTTTATTGACTGAAAGAAAGAAAAAAAATGAAAGAGTGCACCTGAAATTTTTCACCTGTATTTAAGTCCTATGAACTCTATCTTCAAAAATCCATCTCTAATCCAATCTTTTCTCCCATTGAAAGCTACCATCATCTCTCACCTAGACCTCTGCAGAAGTCTACAAAGTGGTTCCTTTTCCTTTCCTTGCCCTAAATCTATTATCCATACAGCAACTAGTAATCTCTTTAATGATACAAATCAGGTCACGAGTCTGGCTCCTGCCTATCTCCCCACTCTAACCTTCTACCTCTTTTCTCCCCTGCTTACCATTCTCTAGTCACTTCTTGTTTCTTGCTAGGTCTGGAACAAGCCACGCATAAACTCGTTAGAGGTTCTGCTCTTGTTCTCACTCCATTAAATATTTTCCCAGTCTTCACCTGACTTGATCCCTCACTTCAATCAGATTTGCTCAAATGAAAAAGTCGAAGTCCTTACCATGGCTCTCAAGGCTCTTTACATGACCTCTTTACTCTTACTCTCTAAAGCACCCATTAATGTTCTTCCCCCAACCCTTATTCACTACACTACAGCGACACTGTATGTTGGGGAGGCACTCCAAGTACTTTCTCAGGGACCTGTGTATGGCTGTTCTCTCTGCCTGAAAGCTTCTTCCTCAGACATTCACATGTCTAACCATCCCACCTCCTTCAAGTGTACTTATCTTCTCCATAAAGCCTTCACCAATCACACTCAAGATTGTAACCTTCCCTTCTCCCACAACAAACATCCTTTAGAACTCCTTAAACTGTTTTGCTCTTTTCTCTTCACATAGCACAGAGCCCCATGTAACATATTATACAGTTTACTCATTTATCCTGATTTATGTCTAGGTCCTCCTGCTAAAACAGAATGTAAGCTCTGAGAAAGTATGGGTCTTTCCCTGCTGTGCTCACCAATGTATCCCAAGTACTACAACAGTGCTTAACAGGTCATGACACTCAGTAATTATTTGCTGAATGAACTTTAAAAAAAAAAAAAAAACCTGCTACAACAGTGCTTCTTAAACTCTAATATATATAGGAATTATACCGAGGATCTTGTTAAAATGCAGAATCTAATTGGTCAGTCTGAGTTGGGCCCAAGGTTCTACACTTCCAACTCTACTGATGTTGCTGGGGTCTGTAAGTAGCAAGGCTCTACAATGCCCCCCACATCTTTCCATATTACACTGTACACTGTGAAACATACTTTTAACTACAAAAAAAATGAAGTGTAACCAGTATATAACAGATTCAAATTTCTTCAGCATACAAAGGTCTACTCTAGTTAGTAGACATAGAAAGCAATATAATTTCCAAGAATAGCAAATTTGCGAACTTCAATATAAATGTCATAATGGGGTGCCTGGCTGGCTCAGTCAGTTAGGCGTCTGCCTTCGGTCATGATCTCAGGGTCCTGGGATCAAGCCCCACATCAGGCTCTCTGCTCAGCCGGGAGCCCGCTTCTCCCTCTGCCTGTTTCTCCCCCTTCTTGTGATCTCTCACCTCTCTCTACCCAATAAAATCCTAAAAAAAAGTAATAGACTTCATGCTCCCCAAAATACATTATAATGATATATTTACATCAATCCAAAAGTATGTAATGACACATCTATATTAATGTCCATTACAATAAAACTAGTAAGAAAATAAATTACTAAGACATAGAGTCCAACAAATCGAAAACACTAAAAACTAAAAAAATGAATTCACAGCATCAAACAAGGCATTTTCAACTATTCTTACCTCAAGTGCTTTAAAAAAACATTCGGAATTGTCTGAAGACTTTAAAAACTTCACAAGAAACGGTTCTTTGTCATTTCTGGACATTTTTGAACTGTCAAAATAAAGGAACCATTAACAAGGACAAAACACATCATGTATAAAGTTCAAAATTAAAAGCGTCTACTTTTCTGTGCAGACAACAATGCCCAAGGACAAGGCCTTGTCCATGGATTCGTTCATTAGTTTCTAAGAAACGCTGGAATGCGGGCAAAGTCAGGGAAAAAGATGACACCACCAATCCTGGCAAATCAGAGAACAAAATTAATGTCCCTAAATTGAATACATTCGGGCCCTTTGTTATGGGGCTCTAAGACCCCTAAGCCAATGGGCATTCAATTGCACTTAGCTCAAGGATCCACGAACGAAACTGTCCACGGCCCCTGACGTTTGTTCACCCCTCAGTAAACGGACTTTAATGGGAAAAGTGGAAGCCGGTTAGCAAGGCCATGCCCCCAGAAGGCCGAATGCTCTTGCTTGCCAGCTGCCACAGAGAGGCCCGGCTCTCGGTCCAACCGCAGCCACGTCCGGTCCGGCGTCAAAGTCCCACCCGCCGGTCCGAAGGCCGGTTACACGGGCGGGAAACAAGGGCCCCGAAGGCCAGGGAAGGTGTCGCGACCACCCAGTTGGGGTGGGGAGGGAGCTGGGTCCTCTCTCCGTGCCTCACTCACCACGGTGGAGCCGGGGGGGGGGGGGGGGGGTCTTCGGGAGGCGAGCGGAGGGGCACGCGGCCTGCTGGGCGGTGGCTGGGGTCGGGCGCCAGCCCGGCGCACACCCGCCGAAGCCGGCGGCGCCCCCGACCCGAAGCAAACGCCGAACCCGGAAATCGCCGATGCGGCGAACCGACTTTCGCGCCAAGCGCGCGGACTCGCCCGCCTCTTCCTGCGGAAGTGAGGCGGACCGCAGCTGAGGGAGGAGGGCCGAGATGTCAAAGGTGGGGGTGGGGCGGTGGGAGTGGCACTGTCGCCAATAGGTTTAGGGGTTGCCCAGGTTTAGGGCTTTGAAGGGGCTGCTTGGGCCCCGCTGGGAGTAGGCCAAGTAAGTGCTCACGGCTCAGGGGATGGGGCAGCGGGCTAGGAGTACCTTAGACGCGGTCCTAACACATCGAAAAATGAAGCCCCAGGGAAAATTAGGTTTCCTCAATCAGTATTTTACACCTGCCATTCGCCAGGCAGTACGTGAGAAACCATGTATTATCACCCCTCTATGAGGCAAATCGTAGTATCTCCGTTTTACAGGTGTGAAAACGGAGGCTTCAATAAGTTAAATGATGTGAGGTCACGCTTTAAGGGGTAGAATTAGAACTGCATCCAAGTCTTTGACTCCACAGACAGGGTCCTTTTACCTCTAATATAACCGGAATATGAGCACCACCTACCACAAACCAGAGCTCTGAAGGGAACGAAGATGTCAGGGTGGCTTGAATCAGACAGCCAATGCAAAGGATCTTTGTCAAGATCTTCAGTAGTCTCTGCCCCTCTTCAAAGGGCCTCTCCTTTTCTTTCTCTGCAACTCCCTGAGTGTTGGGGAGATTCTGGGGCAGAACCTAATGTCTAAAGGCAAAGGTCAGGGAGAGGGGTTAAATGGGCCTGCAGAATCTTGGCTTGTTGAGAACCAGTGACAAACTGCTTAGCTGGTGTTTCTTATTTCATTCCTCACTCTTGAGACTGAGAAGCTCATGACTTTGGGTTGAGCAGTATGAGAGCTTAATGGCCTGTATACCGATTGCTTTTCTTTTCAGTGCCTACAGGTGGGTCTACGTGTGTAAATACACCCGTGGCAGGTGAGTCAGCATCAGTAACACTGGGGCTCAAAGGTAAAGGCCATCGTTGGGGAGAGGGTGAGAAAAATCTTAAAAATGAAGCAAAGTGACTAGAGTTGTAGAAAATAAAATAAAAACAAGGAGGATGAGCAGATGTGTCACAAAGCTGTGGTGATAAAGACTGTTTGTGAGGTTCTTCACAGACACCAAGGACTCCTGCTTGCACTCTTCCCATTTACTCTTCTTAGCTGTCCTCTAGGCTGTGGGCGTCATTATCCTGTGTGGATGGGGAAAGTGAGGCCCAGGGCCATCAGCCAGGGAGTGGCTGCCCCTGGGCTTGAGAAGAGGTGGTGTGACTGGAAGCCCCTTGCCCTTCCTGACACACCACCCTACTCCTTGCCACGTGCTGCCTGCCCTTCTCTGCCCCAGGAGGCAGGAGCCCATTCCTGGCACTTCTGGGCCAAGTGGAGGCTTCAGGATAGGAGAAGAGTCCCCGCTGCTCTAACGAAGAAGAGGGGGAAAATGAGCTCGACCTTTTAGCTTTCAGCCAGCTGACTGTAACAGCGGAGGCGTCCATCTTGTCTTTAGAATAGATGAGGTGACAGGTTCTCCTGTCTGTGTGTCTACATAGGCAGGGAGGGTCTGGATCTGTCCCTGAAGTACGTAATCTTGGAAAAACAGAGCAGTATTTCTCAATCCAGTGTAGTGCCTGGACTGGCTGCATCAGCATCACCTGAGAACTTGTGAGAAATGCAAATTCTTGGGCCTAATCTCAGACCTGCTGAGTCAGGAACTCTGCACGTGTGTCCAGGCATTCTATTTTTTTTTTTTTTAGATTTTATTTATTTATTTGACAGACAGAGATCACAAGTAGGCAGAGAGGCAGAGAGAGAGCGGGAGGAAGCAGGCTCCCCGCTGAGCAGAGAACCCGATGTGGAGCTCGATCCCAGGACCCTGGGATCACGACCTGAGCTTAAGGCAGAGGCTTAACCCAACTGAGCCACCCAGGCGCCCCAGGCATTCTATTTTAATAGACCTGCCAGCTGATTTTGATGCCCATAAAAGTTTCCCTGAAAAGAATCTCTGAGGAAAGAATGAAAGTGGTGATATGGGTTGTGGTCCATGAAAGTTTTGGTGAAAATGGGGAATAGCTGTGATTTTTCCACAGGCAGCTACCTCAGAAGATGAGGTTCAGAATTAACTTTCTCTTCATTTCTATGGCATTCAGGGTCATCTTCTTGCTTCTTGGGCACTTCTGTCATCTACAGTCAGACATTCCAAACCCTACTTGGTGTAGGATTAAAGGGAACTTGATATTTAACTGTCTGTAGAATGAAAAAACACAAGAAACAAATATGACAAAATAGTTACTTTTAAAATATGAATGGAGGAAATATGAGTATTTCTTACTATATTTTGCTACATAAGATTTCTGCAAATTAATAAATAAACTAAAAGTATGTATTTCTTTGAGGGATAGGGTTTTATATTTAAGCTTCTAGTACAGTAAATGGATAAAGATAGGGATTATATCTTAAAAATGAGATTAGTAAATGATCTTGATTGCTGCAGAAACCATCTTTGCAGTGGCAAAACATTTGTTTAAATTGTTGTATTCGGGGGCACCTGGGTGTCATTAAGTGTCTGCCTTCGGCGAGGGTCATGATCCCAGGATACTGGGATCGAGTCCCACATTGGGTTCCTTGCATTGCAGAAAGCCCACTTCTCCCTCTCCCACTCCCCCTGCTTTTTTCCCTCTCTCAATGTGTCTCTCTCTGTCAAATAAATAAATAAAATCTTTAAAAATATTGTTGTATTCGGTAACTTAGAAAGTAAAGCATAAGCGTATTGAGTCTACTGAGGTGCATGGGAAAGAAAATAAAATGGAATCTTAGTGACACATGTTGCTACTGGCTGCATTTAATTAGGTATTATAAGAAAGAGACAAACTCAGAGAAGAATTGTTTGTTTGTATGTGAAAAATAAAAGGGAATTAAGAAAATCCAAAAATGTAGGGTTTTGCAAGGTTGGAAAGGCTGCCTACATCTGGGCCATAAAAACAAGAGATAAACCTGAGAGAGGTTTTGCACAACAAATGTCAAAACAAATGTCAACCTATCCATGTGGGAAGGATCTAGTTGAGAGTATGGTTGTACCACCCAAGCTGGATAGGCACCATCAACCGAGAGAGAGAGAGATGTGTGACCAAGATAGCAGCCAGGCTTGAAAGTTGGTCTAGGGGAGAACTGTGTGGGGGGCTACTACTGTAGGGGGAAAGCTCTGCCATGACTTCCTGGCAATTTTGCATGTATGCATATAGGAAAGGGTTTGGAATTGTGGCATATTTGGTGGTGCCACATCCAAACACCTTGTGATCCTGCTGGAACATGAGAGGATAGGAGGCCTCTGTGCAGCTGCTAGCTCAGAGGTACCTCTCACTTGTCCTTCTGTTTCCCTTAACAAGGTGATGGATAGTTTCTCATAGCCTCCCATATTCTGATGACAAATGGGGCTTTCTGCACCATCCCCTCAGAACAGAGCCACTTGACTGCTGTCTACGTTTGGCTCCATGGTGATGGGTTTCCCCACAACTCAGGTTGTGGTCCTCAGCTGTTTTCTTTCAGTGTCATCCCTTTTGGTGTGTGGGACAAGGAGCTGGGGAACTGGCACCTTTGGCTTATTCTCTTTTACTATCTGTGGAAGTAAAAAATGCTCTAAAAGTGTCTCATGTATCTTCACCAGGCTAATCAGTCAGGCCTTCCCCTTGTCCTGTGTTCAAGGTTGATGACTAATACATGGGACTGACTGGAAGCAAAGAGATACAAAGGATACTAAGGTTTTCAGATAGTCGCTTTGTGAAGGCAGCCAGAAACCTGGAGCAATCAAACTTTGACAGTCTTCAAGCTTGCACAGTAGGAAATGGGTGAAAACTCATACAGCCCCCGAGGAGCTCAAACTCCTCAATATCCAATCCAGATGTAGCTAGAGAAGATAATGGAGAAGGAAGACCCTCCCAGAGGGAGATGCCAGAGAGGGCAATGAATCAAAAATCTACTTTCAGAAAGCAGAATCTGAATCTAATCAGGCAGAGGAACCACCTAATACTGCCTAGTAGAACTTCAAAGTTGATCCTGACTAGCAACAGCTATGGGTCTCTACTCCTCCCCTTTCTGAAAGAGAGTTTTATTTTAGTTATTCTGTTCCTGCCCCACCATTGTGTATTAGGTATGTGATTGGGCAGGGCTAAGGAGGATGAAGCAACTTGTCTTTTTAGTCCATATGTCACTGGGCCATAAAGTCGATTCTGAGAGAGATTGTAGCTGACCTTTAGTGATTCAGACATATCCCTTCAATGTGTAAGTACAAACTTCCAACTGCCAGCATCTGTGTATTTTTGCATAAAGACATTCTCTGATGCCAGGAGTCTGCTTTACCACCTACACAGTAGGCTAGAGGGTGAGATTATGACCCATGACTGACAGGTGTACACAGACTCTTATTTGCAAACTTCTCAATTGGGATACTCTACTCTGGTTCCCAGAGGTAAACCATATCTGGCTTTGGATGCTTTCTTTTCCCTTTCTTGTCCTCTTACCTGTGTTTCTTTACTTACCAAATAAAACACTTGAAAAGTCTTATTTAAGAGCCTGTTTTCTGTGGGAACTCAAACTGAGATAAAAGACGCAAGATGTGTGTTTCCCTTTCATGGTGTGTGTCGTTGTTGGGATGCTGTCCAGTGAGGGATTGCAGTTTTCATCCACTCTAGGCGAAGTCATGTGACTGAGTTATAGCCAAAACAATATAGGTAGAAGTGGTCCATGAAAACCTCTTGTACTATCTCCCACGTTTCCTTACTCTGGATGTCAATGCACAGGGCAAGCTTGGAAGCCACATGTTGCAAATGGCAGAGACTCTCTCAGTCTTGATCTCTGAATGACTGACCAGAGCTGGGCAGGTGAACTCTTCACCCCTGCCCCTCTAACAGATCACCACCACTGCTGCCAGTTGGGCTTTCTTCTATTATGTTAAGTCACTGAGATTTGGAGCTTCAACTTTTATGGCAACTGGTACCAACCTAATCAATCTAAACTTGGCAAGGACTTCACAAATGTGTGGTCACTTCAAAAATTGTCTTTATTACCTCAAAGGCCCTTGGAAAGAAGAGAGTAAAATTGCTCCAGAGACAAACGCCAGAGGCCACATGGGGAAGACCATGGACCATGGAAGTGAGCTGTCTGGTTTGAATCCTGGCTCTGACAGGTACTATTGCCTGACCTTGGGCAAGTTACTTAATCTCTCTGTGCTTCACTTTCTTCCTCTACGAAACAGGGATAATAATAGCATCTACTCATAGGGTTACTATAAATTAATATTTTTAAGAGCACTTATTTCAGTGCCTGGTACACAGTTAATGATAAATTTACGAATTCCTGGTGCCTGGGTGGCTCAGTGGGTTAAGCCTCTGACTTCAGTTCAGGTCATGATCTCAGGGTCTTGGCATTGAGCCCCGCATTGGGCTCTCTGCTCAGTGGGGAGCCTGCTTCCCCCCTGCCCCTGCCTCCTGCCTCTCTGCCTACTTGTGATTTTTCTCTGTGTGTGTGTCAAATAAATAAGATCTTTTTAAAAATTTACAAATTCCTAATTTTCCAAAGGCCATCATGAAGTCTTTAAATTGTTTCCCAAAATATAATTTCCTACCTTCTGCTCTGCTATTGTGAGAGGTTGTGCCAAAGCAACAGAGATGGCTTTAGCGCTTTGGATGTTCTTCCTTTGCAATATGACTTTGTTCCTGTACATAGGACATTTTCAGAGTTTGCTCCACTCAGAGGTCAGATGGCACCTCTGCCCTATTGGATTCAGGCTGTGTTAGCTTTAGGTAGATCATTAACCTTAGGAGAAATGTTCATCTCTTGACCCTACTTGATTTTTGTCCAAAGGCCTACAGACAGGATTGCTTAACCCATTTTTGAGACAATCATTTATGTGCATTTATTCATCTATTCGATACTTTTCTTGGGCCCTATATAACACCAGGCATTATTTTCTTTCTTTTTAAAAGGATTTTATTTATTTGAGAGAGTGTGTATTAGCAGAGGAGGGGCAGAGGGACAAGCAGACTCCCCACTGAATGAGGAGCCTGAAACAGGGCTTGATCCCAGGACCCTGAGATAATGAACTGAAATGAAGTCAGACGCTTTACTGACTGAGCCATCTGGATGCCCTACCAGACACTATTTTCCAATGTTAGGATTAGTATGTTGAAAAACAAAAATGTGATGCCTTCTTTTATAGATCTTACTTCCTTTCAAAGTTATGAATGAATGAAAGAAGAGCTGAAACAGTTATAAATGAGCACCAAAACCCATGAAACTCATTAATCCAGTAGTAATATACTAGAATCTTAAAAAATAAATGTTAAAAACTAGTAGCTAACATAGTCCTCACTTGTGCCTCTTTCATGAAGAAGTAACTTATGTACGAATTGTGCTCTTGTGGAGTACATCTAAAAGATGTGAATAAAGCACTATAAAACATTTATTTAAGGGCATTAGAGACTTAGAGGTGCCAAATTACTAGAAAAGGGAGGGGATAAGAAACATAACCTTAAAACCAAACATATAGGGATATTAAAATGAGGGTAAAATTGAAGAATAATTTCTCTCATTAAAAAAAAGATGAGATAGATACAAAATATCCTAACAAAATATCCTAAACAAATATCCTAAGCAAAACGTTTAAAATTCAAGTTCAGCTATATATTAAAAGCATTATACGTAACAACAAAGTGGGGATTATTCCAGGAATGTAATAGTGGATTAACATTAAAAAGTCAGAGTAGTTCACCATGTTGACAGAAAAAGGAGGAGAAATCATATGATTATCTCCATAGGTACAGAAAAAAAACTTGATAAAAATTCAGCTTTCATTCATGATTTAAAGAAAAAAAATAGGCAACCCAGGAAGGAAGGGAGCTTCTTTAATCTGATAAATAATATCTAAAACGAAACAAAACTCTAGCAAACATTTTACCCAATGGTGAATTATTGAAAACTTTCCTCCTCTATCAGTACTTCTATGTAGTGATGTACTGGAAGTCCCAGTCAGTGCAGTAAATCAAGAAAAAGAAATAAAATTATAAGAATTGAAAAAGAAGAAAACAAAAACATGATTCACGAAGGCACAAGGATGTACACATAAAATCCAAAAGAACTTATTATAACTAATAATGTAATTTAGTAAGATCATTAAATTCAAGGTTGATATACAAAAACCAATTGTTTTTTTTCATATACCAGCAACAAGCAAGTGGGAAATAAACTAAAATCATGACCCCATTTATAATAGTACCAAAAACGAGTTGCTATCTAGGAACAAATCTAGTAAGGATGTTCAAGACCCCTAAACTGAACACTACAAAATATTATCAAGAGAAGAACTAGTAAAGAAGGCCTAAATAATTGCAGTGATATACCATGTTCATGAATTGCATGGGTCAATATTGTGGCGATGTCAAATCCCTCCAAACTGATCTGTACTTTTGTATAGTTCCAATCAAGTATCTGCAGGGTTGTTGTTTTTTTTTTCTGGAAATTGACATGTCAGTTCTAAAATTTATATGGTACGGCAAAAGCCAAAATAGTAACAACAAACAAACCCAAGTCTATCTTGAAGATGAAAAAAACCAAGGACTTATGTCATGAGATAGCAAGACTTAAAACAAAGCTATAGAAATTGAGACAGTGAGATATAAATGGAAGGCTTGATATACTGATCAGTAGAACAGAATGGAGAGTCCTGAAACATATGTACAATTGCCTGATTTTTAATAAAGTTTATATTAAAGTACAGTAAGGAAAGAATCATCTTTCCAGTTATGGTGCTGGGTCCATTGGACATATACATGGGAGAAAAATGAATATAGGCTCCCATCTCACACCATTCACAAACATTAATTCTAAAATATTCTAGGCCATGTGGCTGAGCTTTGTCTTCTATGACATTATGCTAGCTCACTAAGTTATTTAGTTTATAACTATAGTTATATAGTACAAATTAAAGGGCTTATAAATCATTTGTTAAATTCAAGGAGACATGGGTGCCTGGGTGGCTCAGTTGGTTAAGCATCTGCCGTCAGCTGAGGTCATGATCCCAGGGTCCTGGCATCAAGTCCAGCATCCGGCTCCTTCCTCAGTGGGGAGCCTAATCCTCCCTCTGCCTGCAGATCCCCCTGCTTGTGCTCTCTCTGACAAATAAATAAATTAAATCTTTAAAAAAATAAAAAATAAAATTCAAGGAGACCTAATGAGTGAATATTAAGGGCAAAAAAAAAAAAAAGTCAGTAAGACAAGTCACCTGCTTCTTTTAACCTAATTTCTCTTTAAACTGACTGGAAAATAATCTATGTATTTTTTTTTTAAATCATTTCCAGGTGGATTCTAGATATAAATGTAAGGGGTAAGTAAAATCTATGAAGCTTTCAGAAGGAAACAGAACATTTTCAAGAACTTGGTACAGGCAAGGATTTTTTAAACAGTATGTAAAAAGTGCTAAACATAAAGGAATATGTTGAAATTGCTCTCAGAAATATTTAAAATTTGTGTTTACCAAGAGATACCATTAAGAGAGTGAAAGGCATGCCACAAAATGGGAGAAAATATTTGAAATACATCCAACAAAGTTCTCATAGCTATAATATATAAAAAACTCCTACAACACAATAAAAAAATAAGCAAACAATCCAATAGAAAAATGGGCACATCCCAAAAGAAGTTATCTAACTTGCCAATAAACATGAAAATGTATTCAGCTTTATTATTTATCAGGGTAATTAATATTAAAACTATGATGAACTTCATCATGTACTCCAGAATAGCTAAAATTTAAATAAGATTTAAATTTTTAAATGTATAAATTTATATTTCATTCCAAACTGAGTATTAACAAGGACATGGGGCAACTGGAACTTTCATACACTGTTGGATATAGTAGAGTGGAAGTTGTACAACCACATTAAAAAACTGGCACTGATTAAAGCAGAATATCGGTGTACCCTGGAATGCAGCAACTGCCTTCTGTTACTGTATCAATAGAAATGCATACACATCTTCACCAACAGACAAATACAAGAATTTTCAGAGCAGTATTACTTCGTAATAGCCTTAAATTGGAAAAAAAAAAAAAAAAGCAACAACCAAATTTCCATCAATACTCAATGATATGTTCACCATTGGAATACCACCGAGCAATGAGAACTATAATAAAGGCATGCCTCATTTTATTGCACTTTGCTTTAAATTGTGTTTCACAGATACTGTGTGTCATATTTCACAAATGGGAGGTTTGTGGTAACCTTATGTCGAGCAAGGCAGTGGGTGCCATTTTTTTCCAACAGCATTTGCTTGCAATGTGTCTTTGTGTCTCCTTTTGGTAATTCCCACAATATTTCAAACTTTATTATCATATTTGTGACAGTCATCTGGGATCCGTGATTATGACTCACTGAAAGTATAGATGATGGGCAGCATTTTCAAGCAATGAAGTGTTTTTAATGAAGGTATGTACATTTTGATAGACATAATCTCATTTCATGCTTAACAGACTACAGAATACTGTAAACATCACTTTCATATGCCCTGGGAAACCACAAATTCATTTAAATCTCTTCATTGTGATATTTATTGTGATAGTATTAAACCAAATCTGCCTCAGGATATATATGAAACAGCAGAGCTGACAAATGTGAGCACAAATGTGATGGTGTTCAAAAACAGAATAACAATGACCTTTGATCATTGGTGGCTATAAGGCAGGGGTGGAGGGGTCTTGTAGGGTACTGGTAATATTCTCTTTCTCTATCTGAATACTGGCCACATGGGCTGCTCACTTATGATTTGTACACTATGTGTATGTTCAAGTTCAATAAAAGGTTTGCATTAAAACTATATAAATTCTTGGGGCGCCTGGGTGGCTCAGTGGATTAAGCCTCTGCCTTCAGCTCAGGTCATGATCGAACCCCGCATTGGGCTCTCGGCTCAGTGGGGAGCCTGTTTCCCCTCTCTCTCTCTGCCTGCCTCTCTGTCTACTTGTGATCTCTGTCAAATAAATAAATAAAATCTTTTTAAAAAACTATATAAATTCCTTTTCTTCTAGATTAGACAAAGGAAGAGACTCTTATTCTCATTTTCAGAAATTCTAAAGGTCAAAGAATTCCTTGACTCCAAGGAGAAGTAGCTGAGACCCCTCTTAGAACCTCTGCCCTCTCATGTCTTCAGCATGGGGTGGATGTAGCAGGCTTTCAGGTCTTGTATGTCATTATCACAGCAGGTCCCGAGGAAGGATTTACCTCTTAGCAGTCTCTGCGGCAAATCTTATGCCAGGGACATCCTGATGAGCATCTCAGCAAAGTGACAACTTGTTCATCATTTTCTTTGGGTTGCTCTTCAGCAGGGATCACTGGTCCAGAGATTGCTTTAATCTCTGACCAGAAAGATGTAGTTATTTCCAGCTCAAGAGCAGATGGGCTGTGGTCAGCAGGGATGTTGACTGCCTCTCTGGAAAGCACAGTCCCTGTGTAACTGAGGCTCGTATGCTTGTGTCAGTGGGCTCCAGCTGGTCTTTGCTCCAAAGGCCAGAGGGTCACCAGATGTGAGGGGTCCTCTCCTCACTCCACCCTGTCCCTAGTCATCTGGTACACAGAGAGAGACAGTGTACATCCCTTAAATTGAAAACTTAACTCAGTTGGCTAGAGGTGGTGTGAAGAGGTAGAGGAATTAGGACAATCTCCCACTGGGTTGTCCAAAGATGGTGAAGTCTTTAAGGTACAGAAGGAAGAGGGTAAGCTGTTTGAGGTGTGTGTGTGTGTGTGTGTGTGTGTGTGTGTCTGCATGCACACACTCATGCCCATGTGCATGTGTATTAGAGAGAAAAGAGCCCAGGTTTGTATATCATGGTCTCATGCCCTTGACCTTGTGAATTCTGTGATTTACAATCTCTTCTAACTCCTTCAGGACTATCTCTGTCCTCAGTGGAAGGCAGGGTCAATCTCTGCCAGAGGGAAGAATTTGTCACAATCTTGATTGGGACTGAAACAAACAACAATATTTACTTAGCAAAGATTCATCCTTTGCACACAAGAAGAGGATGCAGAAAAAATAGTTATGATGGGTTCAAATAATACAGCACAGTCTTACATTCTTAAGGCCCAGTTCCAAGGATGCTTTATTAAACAAGCCTTGGTTTATAGTTGGAATAATTGTATTGCCAATCCCTAAACTTAATTCAATGAAAGTCTATTTAAAATGTATTTAGTGCAAAAGACTTGAACTAATACTTTATACAAGAGGCACCCAAACAGCCAATATGCATATAGAAAGATGCTCGGCCTCATTAGCCATTAGAGAAACTCAAAATTACAGTGTAAAACCAGTAACACTCTTACCAAAACAGTCAGAATGTGGAGCAACCAAACTTTCATATTCTTTTTTTTTCAAGATTATATTTGTTTATTTGACAGAGAGACATCACAAGTAGACAGAGATGCAGGCAGAGAGAGAGAGAGAGGGAAGCAGGCTCCCTGCTGAGCAGAGAGCCCGATGTGGGACTTGATCCCAGGACCCTGAGTCGCTGGCAGAGGCTTAACCCACTAAGCCACCCAGGCACCCAAACTCTCATATTCTTAAGTTGGGAGTGCAAATTGGTTCAACCACTTTGCAAAACTGTTTGGTAGTACGTATTAGACATACTTCTACTTTATGACCAAGCAATTACTCTTCCCAGGAAATATCCTACAAAATGCATACCTACATGTACTAAAAGACATGTGCTAGAATGTTCATAGCAGCACTCACTGGCTCTTTATAAGAGCACAAGCTAGAAACTACTATCACCAAAAGGAAAGATAAAGAATGGGATAATATGCAACACAGAGAACACATGAAGGACAGCTATACACAACAACAATGAGGAATCTTACAAATAAAAACTTGTGTGAAAGAACAGACACAAAATTGTATATATTGTATGGTTCCATATCTATAATGTTAAAAAATCAACAGCATTTGTCTATGTTGTTAGAAGTCAGGATAATGTATATATTTGTGGGGGGATGGGAAGCCACTGGAAGAAGGCACCAGGGGGCCATCCGGGCTCTGTTCATGTTTTGCTTTTTTTTTTTTTTTTTAAGATTTTATTTATTTATTTATTTATTTGACAGAGAAAGAGAGAGAGTGAGAGCAGGAACACAAGCAGGGGAATGGGAGAGGGAAAGCAGAATTCCCGCGGAGCAGGGACCCCATGTGGGGCTCCATCCCAGGACCATGGGATCATGACCTGAGGGAAGACAGACGCTTAACGTTTGAGCCATCCAGGCCCCCCTCTGTTCAGTGATGTGGGTGGTGGTTATATGGCTGTGTTCACCTGGTAATAATTCGTTGTACACTTAGGATGTGTAAAGTTTTAGGTATGTTTATTATACTTCAGCAAAAGTTGTTAAAACTTGATCTAAATTTTCCCCAAGTGGAGCTCACAGACTTCAGGAGGACTGGGCCGTAGGCGGCAGGACTAAGCAGAAGCAGCCCTCTCAGGTTCAGCGTTTCTCCTGACCTTAGCCTTCAGCAGAGGGTTGTACAGAACCGTGTCTTTTACAAGAGGGGCTTCCGGGAGGGACCTGGAGTGGCTGCGGAGAAGCTTTCGGAGAAGAGTCTGATGATTCCTGAAAATTGTGCTGAAAACTTTGTAAGTGTGCACATGCTTCCCTGGGGGAAGAGTCCCTAGGTTTCATCCTGTGGATCCCCATTCCTATGGAGTCTGTCTTTTCCAAACATCTAAGAGCTACTTGGCTAGATGATGGCCCAGGGGTCAAGGAACTTACGTTCTAGTAACTAAACTGGGAGCCCGGCGGATCACTTGCCTCCGGCCTCTGTTCGTCTCTGAGAAGGCCGTCAGTGCAGCGGCCTCCGAGTTTGCTTCCACTCGCACCTCCCGCACGCCGACCCCTCCCGCGAGCAGAGGTGCAGCCTGGCTGCTCTTGGAGCTGGGCCGAGGGGGTGGCCGCGGGGGTGGCCGCGGGTTGGCGGGAGCGTAGCCCGAAGCTTGCCGCGCTCCAGCCCCGCGGAGGGCCTGCGCTGCAGGCGAGCGGCCCCTGGGAGGGGTCGGGGGGTGTGGCGAGGGTGATTTGCCCAAAAGGCTAACTCTTCGGAGTAGGCGGATCCGCCACCCCAACCCATACCCCTCCGCAACACACAGTCGCCTACTTAGGCGCAGGGAGCCGCGAGTCAGTGTCGCCTACCCGCAGCGGACTATGAGACTCGCCATCTACGCCCTGCTCTCTGCAGGGACCCTGGGTGAGTGCGCTCTGGGAGCCCGGTGGGGTCTTGCTCTCCAAGACCCGGACTGGGTGCCAGCGGAGGGTCAGTCGTAGAGGGACGCCGCACAGCCTGGGTCTAAGGAGTCGGGAAGCAGCCCAGGGCCTGGCTGGTCCCAAGGTGCTTCTGCCCGGTGGTGCATGCGGGCACCCAACAAACTTGTAGCCTAGGGCAGGGGCCCAAATCCGGCTTGCTTCCTGATGTACAGCTGGCGGAGCTAAGGATGGCTTTTTACATCTTTAAATGGTTGAAAGAAGATAAAAAGAACAACAGTTTTGACACATGAAAATTATAAGAATTTAAAATTTCAGAATCTATAAATAAAATTTTATTGGAACACAATCATGCTCATTCAGATAAGTATTACCTGCAGTTGCTTTCTGGCTTCGAGGACAGAACTGAGTAGTTGCTACAGAGACCATATATCCCACAAAGCCTAAAATACTCACTAGCCCATTCCCAAAAAGATTTATGACACCTGGCCTGGAAGCTGTTGCTCCTGTTCACAGCCAAGGAAATAGGATCAGAGGAGAGAAGGGATTTTTCCCCAGGGTTCATGACTATGTTATCATTAAGCAGGAGAGGGGCTTAATGTTAGGTATTCTTGACCTGTCAGGTATCTAACCAGAAGGGGTTTTCCTGCTTTGAACTGTACAACATCTCCCATCCTTACCACACAAGGAAGAGGTAGAGGAACATATGGGAAAAGCAATCATCCTAGAATAGGATCCACCTGCCACTCAGTTCTGTGTGACTCTGGGCCATCCCTTGACCTCTCTGAACTGGTTTCCTCCTTAGTTCAGTAGGAACTGCTTTTTCACAACCAACACTGTGAAAGTGGAATGAGGTAATGTACCTAATGATAGAGCTCTAGACACAGGTGAGTATCACTGGTAAAAATCCTGCATATAAATGTAGGGGCCTCCTTCCTGTGTTGGACAGAAGGAGCCCAGGGCTCTCAGCTGGGTAACTGTAAGGAAGGTAGGTCATGGTACACTGTCAATGAGCTCATACATATGAAAACCGCCCCCCCCCCCAGCTCAACAAGTGTTGGTTCTTTCTAGTCCTGGTTCCGTCTGGCCTCAGGCTGTTTTTGTTTGTTTGTTTGTTTGTTTGTTTTTAAAGATTTTATTCATCCATTTGACAGAGAGAGAAAAAGTGAGAGAGGGAACCCATGCAGGGGGAGTGGGAGAGGCTGTTTTAAATAAATTCTGGAGTGGTAAGGTGTCTTACCGGAGGAGAGGGGTAACCTGGGGACAACAGGGGGGAGAACAAGGCAGGAAGGGCAAGGAGCGCCATGGTAGGCCCTCCCTGGCCTACCACTGCCACATGGGGCCACACAGCCAGATCTGCTGGGGCTGGGAAAGGCTGGAAAGGTAGTGGACAGCCGTGTTCCACCTACAGCCACCAGGAAATCCAGAGTGAAGGCCCCTGGTTGCTCTCCAATTCCTCCTGTATAGGATGTGTGTTGTTTTTCTTCCTCTGTCTCCTCTCCTGGCAATATCAGGGCACTGAATGAAAGCTCATTTCCCAATCAGCTCTTTATTTACAAACTGGAGGCAAGAGCTGCCTACCTCTCCCCCATTCCCACACCCCCACGGTCCTTCCCACTGGGCACTGGATATGGATCAGGGTGGAGTCTAGGATGTGCTTTCTTCAAAGCTCATTGTTCTCTTCTGACAAAAGCTCTTCTGATGGCAAATGCCAGAAAGGCAACCAAACAGTTTAAAATTAAAAAGATCAGAAGAGGGGGGTTTGTTATTAGTAGACCTTGCAAGAGCCAAGAACCAAAGGTTCAGAACAGTCTGTACGTCCACTTTGGCCTACCCCTCCTACCTCAGCCTCTCTGGAGCCTATGAGATTTCTCCACATGGTGAGCACGTGGCCACCAGCAGCTTTTCCCTCCCAGGATCCATCTGAAATATCCACAGTGGGCTCTGACTGTCCTTTCTTGAAATTGTCACATGACTGACATGGAGTGTTATTGAATTGGCTTAGGCTAGCTGGCTTGTAGTCTCTGTTTCTCTTTCTTTTTTAAAATAATTTTTACTGGGATGCCTGGGTGGCTCAGTCACTTGAGCCGTTGCCTTTGGCTCAGGTCATGATTCCAGCGTCCTGTGATGGAGTCTGGCATCCGGCTCCCTGCTCAGCTGGGAGCCTGCTTATCTCTCTCCCTCTGCCTGCCACTCTGCCTGCTTATGCTCTGTCTCTATCTCTCACTGTCAAATAAATAAATAAAATCTTTTAAAAAATAATTTTTACTGAAGTATGACTTACATATGATAAAATGGACTCATTTTAAGTATACATGTAGTTTAATGAATTTTGGTAACTCTACCTGCCCATGTTACTTCCACCATGATCAAGGTATAGAACATTTCCATCACTCCCAAAGTGTCCTCCTCCTCATCATTCCCACTTTCTGCCATTATAGGTAAGTTTTGCTGTTTCAAATAAATGGAATCACCCAGTACATAGTCTATCATGACTGGCTTCACACAGCACAATTGTTTAGCGATTCATTCACATTGTTGCACGTATCAAAGTTTGTTTCTCTTTATTGATTAGTCGTATTCCATTGTATGGCTTTACCACAGTTTGTCTACCTCTTCAGCTGTTGATGAACTTTTTGGGGATATTATGAATAAGGCTGCTTATGAACTTATTGTATAAATCTTTGGGTAGACATGTCTTCATTTCTTGTTTTGTTTTGTTTTGTTTTTAAGATTTTATTTATTTGTCAGAGAGAGAGAGAGAGAGCACAGAAGCAGGGGGAGTGGCAGGCAGAAAGAGAAGCAGGCTCCTTGCTCAGGGACTCGATCTGAGGACCCTAGGATCATGACCTGAGCCAAAGGCAGACAGATACTTCCCAGACTGAGCCACCCAGGCACCCCAGGTTTTCATTTCTTTCGGGCAAGTTTCTAGGAGTAAAATTTCTGGGTCATATTTAACTAGTTAAGAAAATTCCAAACTTTGTTGAGTAGTTGTACCATTTTACTTTGCTGCCAGCAATGTAGGAGAATTTCAGTTCCTCTGCATCCCACCAATGCTTGGTATTATCAGTTTTTTCACATTAACAATTTCTGCTGTGATATTTCACCATGGTTTTACTTCACGTTTCATTGATGAACAATGATGTTGAGCGTCTTTCTATGTTCTTACTGGCCACTCATGTATCTTCTTTTATGAATTATGTGTTCAAATCTTGTCCCATTTTTTAATTTGGTTATTTGGATTATTACTGAGTTAAAAGCCCTTTATATATTCTGGATACAAGCCTTGGTCACATAGATGTATTGCAATTATTTTTTCCAAGTTTGTAGCTTAGCTTCTTTTCATTTTCTGAACACCATCCTATGAAGAGTGAATGTTTTACATTTTGACTAAGTTCACTTACCAAATTTTTATGTTTTGGTTATTACTTTCTGTCCTCTCTAAAAATATAATTGGCTTCCCCAAAGTTGTAACATTTTGTTTTATTTTATTTTAGAAAAAAATTTTTAACATATAATGTATTATTTGCTTCAGGGGTATAGGTCTATGAATCATCAGTCTTACACAATTCATAGCACTCACCATAGCACATACCCTCTCCAATGTGCATCAGCCAGCCACCCTATCCCTCCCACCCACCCCCTAGCAACCCTAAATTTGTTTTGTGAAATAGAGTCTCTTACCGTTTGTCTCCCTCCCTAGTCCCATCTTGTTTCATTTTTTCCCTCCCTATTCCCACCATCCCCCACCCTGCCTCTCAGATTTCTCATATCAGTGAGATCATATGACAATTGTCTTTCTCTGATTGACTTGTTTTGATTAGCATAATACCCTCTAGGTCCATCCATGTCATTGCAAATGGCAAGATTTCATTTCTTTTGATGGCTGCATAGTGTTCCATTGTGTATATATACCACATCTTCTTTATCCATTCATCTGTTGATGGACATCTAGATTCTTTCCATAGTTTGACTATTGTGGACATTGCTGCTATAAACATTCGGGTACACATGCCGGATGACTACATTTGTTATAGCTTCAGCTTTTCGGTTTTGGTCTATGATACATTTGTAGCTTTTGTGTATGGTTCAAGTAAATGTTGAAATTCATTTTTCTCACATGAATATCCAGTTATTCCAGGACTTGTTTTTGATTTTTAAGGTTTTATTTATTTGACAGAGAGAGAGAGAGAGAGCACAAGCAGGGAGAACATTGAGCAGAGGGAGAAGCAGGCTCCCCACTGAGCAAAAAGCCGGATGAGGGACTCCATCCCAGGACTGTGGGATAATGACCTGGGCTGAAGGCAGATGCTTACAGCCACCCAGGCATTCCCAGGACTTGTCTTCTTCGTAAAGGATATTCTTTCTCCACTGAATTACCTTAGCAGCTTTGTTGGAAATCTGCTGACCCTATAAATGTGGGTTACTTTCTAGACTCTCTGTTCTGTTAAGCTGTATGTCTCTCCTTGTGCCAATATCACACCGTCTTGATTACAGTAGCTTTATAGAAAGTCTAGAAATCAGGTGGAATGAGCCCTTCAACTCTATGGTACTACTTCAGGGTTGGTTTGGCCATTTAGATACTTTGTGTATACATACATATTTTTGAATTGGCTTGTCAATTACTATAGAAAGTGAGTTTAGTCTTGAAATATTTTTGAGGTTTCATTTAATATGTAGATCATTTTGAGAAGTGTTAACCCACCACTCTCAGTTATTTTACCAGGAAAATGGGTTAATTTGGGAATAGCAGAAAATCATATTTCAGGGCATGTAAGCTGTGGCAAAACCATAGGCAAGACTAGAGAACAAAAGACAGGAGATTTTGTTTTTGTTTTAGTTTGTTTGTTTGTTTGCTTTGTTTTGTTTTGGTTTTTTTTTAAACAAAATTCACATTTTATTTAAGTTGAAATAAACTATACAAAATTGATCTTCTTCACCAAAAATAACAGCAATATTTTCTGTATTATTCCTAGATAAACCACAAAACACTTATTTTTGTAGGTTTTCCAGGTTTTGTTTATAAATCAAGATGAGGCAGTAGATATAGTCATGGAAAAAGACAGAGGAAAACAGACAAATCAGTTGTCAGTATCCATGGCCTCTGATCCTGCCTTGACCATGAACAGAGGTGTTCAACATATACCTGCTAAAAAGCTTATAAAGTCGTAGGTGTTTCAACATACACGTGCTAAAGAGCTTATGAAGATGTAGGCTCAACAAAGGAATGTAAACAGCAACAACCCAATGTGGAACAATGGCAGGGTCTCCCATTCAAACTTTAACTGTAACTTGTTCTGTTAAGTTCATTTGATAAAGACAAAATCTCTACTGCAATCCTTGCTTGGCAAGCTCACATGTTTCTGTCTGGTAACTCCCTGAACTGTCCATTACCGATTTTTAACATACTAACACTCCTACTACTCAAGGGTCACTCATGAGCTTCTTGTAACATTTTCTAAAATGTATCCCTTCCCCCCAAACCTCTTCAAAATCTTTATCTTCTAAGAAGTGATAACTCAATACCCGACAATTGGATACAGTGATAATAAATGTTATGTCTAAAATGACTTAACTAAAACAATTCCCAAGTGCCACTAGCAGAAAGTGTAATGTGGCACTTTCAATGCTATCTTCTGGAAGAACAGTTATGTCTCCAAAGCATGAGAGTTTAAACAGGGGCCATTTAAATAGGCAGATTATCAATGGCTAATACACTCAATGAGAGGTCAGTATGTCAAGATATTCAGTGATTAAGTGGCCTACATACACCTGACAGCTTTTCTGTAAGATGTTTTCAAATTTCTTACAGATTTTTCCAAATATCAAACATAAGAGAAAGCCTACTTTAAACGTTTCTTAGGTATTTTCAATGTTTTCTGAGTTATCTGTAGGAAGCTCTGACTTAGTTGTATAGAGTTTGATATATGTGTCCACCATTAAATCGAGATCATGTTTTATGTCAAAATTTATGTTAAGCAAAGCCAAGTTACTTGACCTCTGGTCTGTCAAAGTGTTCCTCAGGTATGCTTTGAGACGCTTTCTCCCATTTTCATAGCGTTCGTTCTCAACCTTCATCACAGGAAGAATACACAGGACTTTCAGCAATGTATAAACATTAGGAAAAAACTTGATGTCAGGTAGACGGAGGGCTTCATAAATGGTAGATGGAAGCTCTATATCTTTCCCTCGGTGTTTCCATTTGATTCTCCAGCAATGCAGCTCAGCTGAGAGTGTGTCAGGATTGGGCAAGTCACTTCTGTACATGTCAGCATGGTGTTCCTCTGATGTATTAAATTTGAGCTGTCCCATGACAGAGGGTACAAGAGATAAGCATTTAAGAGCTTTGAGGTGCTGTTCTGAGAATATATCTTTCAGTTCCTGAATAATGTGTTCCACTGTTGGAACACTTAGAGTTTCTTTATAGTAACTCTCAGAGGTGAGCTGAGATTCCAGGTTACCTTGCTGGGCTCTGCGGAATTTCCCGGGGAGTTTCATCTGAATATCAAGTTTAGTTGCCAAATTTGTGGCTTCTTCGAACCAAAATTCATGATAAACTTCAATATTTTCCATCACTTCATTTAGTGAATGCAGCACTGCAGTCAAGCTACTGGCTGCAAAGAAGACGTCAGAAGTCTGCCCTTGGAGATTTTTCCCAAAGGCTCTTGTAAAAGATAGAACATTTTTTAGAACAACAATGGTAACGATGAAATCAAAATCTGTTACTGCACTGCAGAGTACAAAAGCTCGACCAGCTATATAGTTATTCCACCTAATATTTGTATCACTATTTATACCATCTAAACATAAAACAAGTGCTTGTAGGAGGTCCACTAAAATTTCAAAAGCATCATGCCTGCCTGTCCACTGAGAATGGCAGATCTCCTTCAGTTCTTTACCCTTTTCCTCATTGTTCTGAAAGAGGACAGAAATTACATTGTCAAGCTCCAAAAGCAGTTGTGGAGATCGATGGAAGAAAGAACAAACTTCTTCAATTGTTCCTAACGCAACAGATACTCCCACAACAGGCACTGATTTTGCCAGCCACATATTTAAGGCACAGGAAGAGCAAAGTGTGTAGACAGCTTGGGGATATTTCTCTAAAAGTCTAGAAGCAACAACCTTCATTTTGGAAGAAAATCCACTGGACACAATGTAAGCCTGGCCACGACAATACTCCATGTTTAACCCCCCACTTCTCAGTTATCATAGTGTGAAATTTCACAGCCAAAATTTCTGCATCAGCTTCATAAGGCAAGAAGCCCACAAATTCCTCTCTCAGGTTATGAGATTCATCAACAAACCTCACCAACACAGGCAAGTGTTCTTCTCCTGCTATGTCCACTACGTCATCAGTGATGATGGAAAAGAAGTGCGAGTCTCTCACTTCCCTGAGAGTTTCTTCCCGAATGCAGCTCTCACAGATCTCTTAGCATCTGTTTCTGCTGTGTTTTCGAGCAGAACAATGTGTTAACTGCTGTTGTCTCAAAGCGCTTTCTCAGAACCTCTTCACCAGAATTTATCCGGCACTCCAGCAGTGTTGAAAGTTATCAGGAGTAAAGAGACCCTCTGGGATTTCATCAGTTTCATGCCCATCCAGAGGTATGTTTTGTTTTCCCATAAGAATCAAAATTTCAAATAGAGATTTTAAGTATTCTTTGTTTTCTTTCTCTTCAAGGGTTAAAGGTAAAATATCTTCATCCTGTTCCTCACCCCTTTCTTCTGCACTAGGATTCTGAGCGTTGCTGTTGTTTATTTATTTATGTTTTGGTTCCTGTTCAGAAGTTTCATCAATTTTTTTCTGTTTCAGTGTCCTGATTTCATCTTCACTCAATTCTTTTATTCGTTTTCTGTGTCTACTATGTGGATTGTTCAAATGACTGGTAAGATCAAATATTGTTGGTATTGCATTATCTCGAAGAACTGTCCTATAAGGACTAGTTCTACAGATCATAGAGGTCTCAAAGTGTTTGGCACATAATCGATAATGTTTATTTAGTTGATCAGGCGTTTTATCTTCTAAGTCTGCTCTCCTACAATTCTCCACCCACTTCTGGCATCTGGCCGGATCCCGCGGGAACCTGAAGAAGGCCAGGTCCGACTGCGTGCTCTTCCTCGTGCAGTTGGGGGCAGCACAGAAGTTCGGCATCGTCGCCCACCCGCCGGCCGGCCCAGCCCTCCCCTCCCCGCCCCCTCAGGGCAGCCCGTCCGCCCGTAGGGGCCGGCCGGGGAGGGGAGCCAGTTGTTTTGTTTTGTTTTAAAGAGAGAGAGAGAAAGGGGGTAGTTGGAAGGTGCTATTATAAACAAGAAGACCATTGGAGAAAACTGGAAATTTTGAGCATAGTGGGTTTTCAGTGGCCAAGTTGTGACAGTCTCTTATCAGCTGGGCTGTTGCTTGGCATAGAGAGAATCTCTTCCTCCTGCTGAGGTAGTAAAGTATATGTTTCTTCCTGTTAGGAATGCAGAGTACCTCCCTTCCTGTTGGGGTTTGCAATTGACAAGGAGTGGTAAGGTGTGAGAACTTCTGCTTCTGGCCTTCCTGCTTTATTTTATTTATTTACTTATTTTTTAAAAGATTTTATATATTTTAGAGACAGAGTGTGAGGGAGAGGAGAGGGGCAGAGCTGAACACGGAACCCTATGTGGAGCTTGATCTCAGGACCCTGAAATCATGACCCTGAGCCAGAATCAAGAGTTAGATGCTTAACCAACTGAGCTACCCGGGCACCCCGGTTGGCAGGTTATTTTTATTTTAACACTTTGATGGTATTATTCCTTTGTCTATGACTTGTCCACACAAGTCATAGACAAAAAGCCTATGATATTTTTCTGACAAAAAGTCTATGATATTTATTATCTTTGTTCCTCTGTACTTAATTTGTCTCTTTTATCTGGTTGCTCTAGAACTATGAGTTTGTAGTTTTCTTAACATTTTCTTAACATTTCTTAACATTGCCCAGAAAAACTCTGGGCAAATTGTTCTTCGTGTATTTTTTCAGGCCCTTTTCCCCTTTCCCCTAGGATTGCATTTACATGTATGTTAGATCACTTGACATTGTGTGAAAAGTCACTTAGGCTCTTTTTATTGGTTTTTCAGTCTCTTTTTTTTTCTCTCTCTGAGCTTCATTTCAAAGAGTTTCAAATAATGTCTTTCAAGATTTTATTTATTTATTTGTACAATATATTGATTGAACAATTCCACACATCATCTAGTGCTCATGACCATAAGTGTAGTCCCTAGTTCCCATTATTTATTTCATTCATCCCCCACCCATCTCCTCTGATAACCAGCAGATTGTTCTCTACAATTAAGAGTCTGTTTCTCTCTCTCATTTTTTCCCCTTTGCGTGTTTGTTTTCTTCCTTAAATTCCACATTCAAATGAAGTCATATTGTATTTGTCTTTCTCTGACTGATTTATTTTGCTTAGCTTTATACTCTAGCTCCATCCATGTCCTTGCAAATGGCAAGATTTCATTCTGTTAAAGGGGTTCATTCTTTTTATGGCTGAATAATATTCCTTTACCTATCTATCTATCTATCTCATCTTATTTATCCATTCCTCAATCAATGGACACTTGAGCTGCTTCCATATCTTGGCTGTTGTAAATAATGCTGCCTTAAATATAGGAGAGCATGTATCCCTTTGAATTAGTGTTCTTTTATTCTTTGGGTAGATACCCAGTGGTATGATTGCTGGATTGTAGGGTGGTTCTATTTCTAACTTTTTTCAGGAACCTCCAATCTGTTTTCCACAGTGGCTGCACCAGTTTGCATTCCTACCAACACTGCACAAGTGTCCTTTTTACTCCACATCCCCGCCAACACTTGTTGTTTCTTGTGTTTTTTATTTTAACCCTTCTGATAGGTGTGAGTTGGTATCTCCTTGTAGTTTTGATTTGCATTTCCCTGCTGATGGGTGCTGTTGAGCATCTTTTCATGTGTTTGTTGACCATCTGGATGTCTTCTTTAGAGAAATGTCTGTTCATGTCTTCTGTCCATTTTTTTAAAGATTTTATTTATTTATTTCACATACACACACACACACACACACACACACACACAGAAAATGAGAACACAAGCAGGGGAAGTGAGAGAGGGAGAAGCAGCATCCCTGCTGAGCAGGGAGCTGGATGCTGGACCCAATCTCAGGACCCAGGGATCATGACCTGAGCTGAAGACAGAAGCTTAACCAACTGAGCCACCCAGGCACCCCTTCTGCCCATTTTTTAATCAGATTGTTTGGTTTTGGGGTGTAGAGTTGTATAAGTTCTTTATAGATTTTAGGTACTAATCCTTTATCAGATATGTCATTTGCAAATATCTCCTCCCATTCCATAGGTTGCCTTTTAGTTTTGTTGATTGTTTCCTTCTCTGTGCAGAAGCCTTTTATTTTTATGTAGTCTCAGTAGTTTATTTTTGCTTTTGTTTCCCTTGCCTCAGAAGACGTATTGGAAGAAGTTGCTATGGCTGATGACAAAGTAGTTATTGCTTGTGTTCTCTTCTAGGATTTTTATGGTTTCAGGTCTCATGTTTAGGTCTTTAATCCATTTTGAGTTTGTGTTTGTGTGTGGTGTGAGAAGGTGCTCCAGTTTCATTCTTTTGCATGTTGCTCTTCAGTTTTCCCATCACCATTTGTTACAGAGAGCATCTTTTGGGGTGCCTGGGTGGCTCAGTGGGTTAAAGCCTCTGCCTTCGGCTCAGGTCGTGATCCCAGGGTCCTGGGATCGAGCCCCGCATTGGGCTCTCTGCTCATCAGAGATCCTGCTTCCTCCTCTCTCTCTCTGCCTGCCTTTCTGCCTGCTTGTGGTCTCTGTCTGTCAAACAGATGGATAGAGTCTTTAAAAAAAAAGAAAGAGAGAGCATCTTTTTCCCATTGGATATTCTTTCCTGCTTTGTCAAAAATTAATTGACCACATAATTATGGGTTTATTTCAAATCTGTTCCATTGATCCGTGTGTCCATTTTTGTGCCAATACCATACTATTTTGATTACTGCAACTTTGTGATATAACTTGAAGTCCAGAATTGTGATGTCTCCTATTCTGCTTTTCTTTCTCAAGATTGCTTTGGCTCTTGGGGGTCTTTTGTGGTTCCACACAAATTTTAGGATTGTTTGTTCTAGTTCTGTGAAAAATGCTGTTGGTATTTTGAAAGGTATTGCATTAAATGTGTAGATTGCTTTGGGTAGTGCAGACATTTTAACAATATCTGTTTTTCCAATCCATGAGCATTCCATTTCTTTGTGTCATCTTCAATTTCTGTAATCAGTGTTTTATAGTTTTCAGAGTACAGGTCTTTTACCTCTTTGGTTAGGTTTATTCCTAGGTATCTTATTATTTTAGGTGCAATTATAAATGGGATTGTTTTCTTAACATCTCTTTCTGCTGCTTCATTATTGGTGTATAAAAATGCAACAGATTTCTGTACGTTGATTTTGTATCCTGTGACTTTACTGAATTTGTTTACCAGGTCTAGCAGTTTTTTGGTGGAAGCTTTAGGGTTTTCTATATATAGTATCATGTCATCTGCAAATAGTGACCGTTTTAGTTCTTCCTTACCAATTTGGATGCTTTCTGTTTCTTTTTGCTGTCTGACTGCTGTGGCTAGGACTTCCAGTTTTATGTTGAATAAAAGTCCTGAGAGTGGAAATCCTGGTCTTGTTCCTGACCTTAGAGAAAAAGCTCTGTTTTTCCCCATTAAGGATGAAGTTAGCTGTGGGTTTTTCATAAATGGCCTGTATTATGTTGAGGCACGTTCCCTCTCAACCTACTTTGTTCAGGTTTTTTTTTTTCCTTGAGATTCTTATTTATTTATTTGTCAGAGAGAGAGAGGTGGGAAGAAAGAACACAAGCAGGGGGAGTGGCAGACAGAGGGAGAAATAGGCTTCCTGCTGAGCAGGAGCCCAATGCAGGACTCAGTCCCAGGATTCTGGGATCATGACCTGAGCCAAAGACAGATGCTTAACTGACTGAGACACCCAAGCCTCTGGTTGAGGATGTTTTGTTTTGTTTTATCATGAATGGGTGTTGTACTTTGTCAAATGCTTTTTCTGCATCTTTTGAAATGGTCATATAGTTTTTATCCTTTCTATTTTTGATATGATGTATCATTTCTCACACCTTGATTTGCAAGTATTGCACAACATTTGTACCCAGGAATAAATCCCACTTGATTGTGGTGAATGATTGTTTTAATGTGTTGTTGAATTCGGTTTGCTAGTATTTTATTCAGAACTTTTGTATCTATGTTCATTAGGGATATTGGCCTGTTCTAGGTACTATCTCTTCTTTAATTGTTTGGTAGAATTCACCTGTGAAGCCATCTGGTCCTGGATTTTTGTTTTTGGGGAGTTTTTAACCACAAATTCAATTTCTTTGCCGGTTAACAGTCTGTTCAAGTTTTCTATTTCTTCCTGTTTCAGTTTTGGTAGTTATCTGTTTCTAGGAATTTATCCATTTCTTCTAGGTTGTCCAATTTGATGGTATATAGTTTTTCTTTTCTTTTTTTAAAAAATATTTTATTTATTTATTTGTCAGAGAAAGAGAGAGAGAGAGTACAAGCAGGGGGAGCATCAGGCAGAGGGAGAAGCAGGCTCCCCCACAGAGCAGGGAGCCTGACAAGGGACTCCATCCCAGGACTCCAGGATCATGACCAGAGCCAAAGGCAGTAGTAGCCTAACCAACTGAGCCATGCAGGTGTCCCATAGTTTTTCACAAAATATTCTCTTATGATTGTATTTCTGCAGTGTTGGTTATTATTTTTCTCTCTAATCTGTGATTTTGTTTGAGTCCTTTCTCTTTTTTTCATGATAAGTCTGGCTAGAGGTTTATTAATTTTTTTGATTTTTCTTTCAAAGAAATAGCTCCTAGTTTTATTGATCTTTTTTTTTTTTTTTTTTTTTTTTTTTTTAGTTTCTGTATCATTTACTTCTGCTCTAATCTTTATTATTTCCTAATACTCCAAATGTTTCTCTTCTGCACAAGGGCACATGGCCTCTGGAGTTCCGTTCCGTAGCTTGCTGTCCCTTCCCTGGGCTGCTGTTATGGAAAGCTTTTTCAGATAGGGTTGAGGGGCTCCATTTGTCATCTGTCTTTCGAGTGGGATTCTGTCTAAGGTAATTTGGCATTTCCTGTCCCATTTCTTTTCATATTTCCTACTTAGAGTTAAAAGGCAGTACGGATTTTGGAGTCCGACAGACTTGGGTAATTCAAATATACTGGACTTCATCAAAAACGAGGAGCTGCTACTGTTGTAACTTTCATCTTCTATATTTTATTTAAAATAACTTTTGGCTCAAATACTACAGATTTGTGAAGAGCATTTTACCTTTGTAATATTCTCTATGCTTATTACTATAGCTTAAAATGCCAGTGAAATAAACATGCACTGATTTAAATGCCCCAGCATTTAATGTCATGTAAGATTAGAGTATCCAATGTCAAAAGAAAGACTAATTCAGTAGGCTCAAGATTCCTTCCCATAGGTTTCTTTTATCATTTTTTCCCCGAGGTGACATTCACTAACATCAAATCAATTATTTAAAAGTATACAATTCAGTGGCATTTAGTATACTCACAGTGTTGTGTGGACTACCATTTCTGTCTAGCTCCAAAACAGTTTCATCACCCCAAAAGAAAATCCTGTACCCTTTAAGCAGTCAGTACCCTCCCTTCTCCCCCAGCCCCTGGCAACCACCAATTTGTTTTCAGTGTCTATAGATTTACCTAATCTAGATAGTTCATGTGAGTGGAATCATATAACGTAGAGCCTTTCATATCTGGCTTCTTTCCTTTAACATATTAATCTTGAGGTTCACCAATGTGTAACATATAGCAGGACTTCATTCTTTTTCTGGCAGAACAATATTTCACAGCTTGGATAGACCAGATTTTGTTTATCCATTCATCTACTGATGTACATTTGGGTTGTTTCTGCCTTTTTTGACCAGTGTGAATAGTACTGCTATGAATATTTGTGTATGTATATTGGAGTACCCATTTTCAATTCTTTGGGATATATACTGAGGAGTGGGATTTCTGGGTCATATGGTAATTCTGTGTTTGACTTTTGGGGGATGCTTTTGGCTTTTTTCTCCAAGGGGGATGGCATAATCAGTGAAATAGAAGTTGAGAATTCATGTGAGCCATGCAGCTAACCCAGTTTTTGTCTGTCCCGCTCAACGAACCCTTTACCTTTCACCTCTTCTACTAGCAGAGAAAGATGAGTGCTGTGGGTGCCTTACAGTTTTGGCCTCTGTACCCTAGGGCTGTGTCTGGCTGTCCCTGGGGAAACTGTGAGGTGGTGCACCATCTCAGATCATGAAGCCAGTAAGTGCTCCAGTTTCAGTGCCAATATGAAAAGAGTCCTTCCAGCGGATGGTCCCCACATCACCTGTGTGAAGAGAACCTCTCACCTCGAATGTATCAAGGCCATTATGGTAAGTTGCAGCTGCCAACAGGAGAGTGGTAGAAAATTCATACTTCCTTTCTCTGTGCTTGTTATTGTTTATTGCTTCAGAACAACTTTCTTCCCACAAGAACTAGACCGTGCTTTAGAGGAGAAAGAAATAAGCTGAAGACCTGAAAGTACCGGGACTGTGTGTAGAAAAATAATATAGGTGCTCAACATTCATTAATAGTAAAAACAATAATAGTAATTAAACAACTAATAAAGAAGGATTCATTGAAAATGCCTGTAATAAAGCAAAGCCAGACTGCACTGGAAAATCCATAAAGAGTCAGAAATAAACAAGAAGTTGTAGTTTTACCCTTATTACTTAACATTGTTTTTGGAATTTCCCAGCAATAATAAAATGCATATGGGATAGAAAGAAACAAATAAAATATCCATATCTTCAGATGATTGCATGCCTGGAATGTACGGTGGGATCAAGGAAAATATTACTCTAATTGTGAATAGGTTATATAAATTTAATAAATGTAATTAACGTATCACAATATCATTTTTGTATATCAGCGGTCATTAGTTGGTGGAAAGCAGCCCAAAATTACAACTCGTTTTCATTTAAAACAATATACTATAATTCTATTATACTATAACATAGTCTACTATAATATAATAGAAAAACATTTCAGGAGAAAAATCATAGGAGAGATCTGCAAGATTGTTATAATACAAAAGCCTAGGACAAACAAAAAATATTTATCAATGAATTAAAATATATGTCATATTCCTAAATGGGAAGACTAAATATCATATACTTGTATATCTTGCCACATAATAAGTTTAATATAATTTTCATCAAAATACAGTCTTTTTAAAAGAATCAATTGAATAATTATAAAAATCCTAAGAAAAAGCACATGGATGAGAAAATAAATAGTATTATGAAAAAGACAATTAGCATGGGAGTGGATGAAACCTATTTGAAACTGGAAAAATATTAAGGTAGCCATGTTACAGAGACTAGGGTCCTGGTGTAGATGTAAGAGACCTGGAAGAGAACAAAATTTGCACATATTCGCAGCTTTCTTTACATACATTCATCCATCTCCTTGTCTATGTGATATGAGGCAGATGTCAACTATGATCAATACCCAACATCAGGGCACTAGGGCTCTAGGTTTAATAAATTTAAGTAAGATACACATGGATTTATGTAGATTTATATATGATAAAGTAAACTTTCTAAACAAATGGCTAAAGAAAAGATTCTTTAGCTAGACAACAGCTAAAAAAACAGTTAAAGTTTCCTTTTAACAAGGAAAATCAAGTGAAATGTTTAATCCATTTACCAAAACAAGCTCTCAGTTTGACTCAATTTGACTGATAAAGATAGACATTACAAGATAAATCACAGAGGTAGATAAACTTGGCAATGTAAAAATTATAGATCTCTGACAAAAAAAATTTAAAGCCTTAAGCATATGAAAATATATTCACATCAGTTATGTCAAACCAGCTAGGGCAAAAACTAGATAAAAATGTCATTTAAATATATAAGAAATGCTTAAGAATAATAAGCTATAATCAAACCACTCACAGAAATTACAAGTAATAAATAATATAAACAATAAGGGAAAAGTGTTCATCTTTTTTTTAAATTTTTTTCAAAAGATTATTTATTTATTTATTTGACAGATAGAGATCACAAGTAGGCAGAGAGGCAGGCAGAGAGAGAGGGGAAGCAGGTTCCCTGCTGAGCAGAGAGCCCGATGCGGGGCTCAATCCCAGGACCCTGAGATCATGACCTGAGCTGAAGGCAGAGGCTTTAAACCACTGAGCCACCCAGGTGCCCCGTGTTCATCCTTTTTAATAATCAAATGCAAATAAGTGCAAATAGAGCCATTTCTTAAGGTAACAGTTTTTACCTAGAAATGTAATAACTTCTCTTAAATGATAGCATTTTTTGCTGGTAGGTTTCTGTGACAGTAGGATATATTGCTATCGACATTATAAATGATAAATTCTGTGTTATTTCTGGAAAACACTCTGGAAGTATTCAGTAAGGGGCATAAACATGCACACAAACTTTTATTTATTTTTCTCTAATTCATCGATGACTGGGGGGAATGATTTGTTACAAGAATTAGACTTTATACAATTGTGGGAGCAGGTTAAACACTTTCTGTGGCACTACTGTCTTTGCAACTGGAGCTTGAGGAGGAGGCAGCCAGGAAGGGAAGATGTATGTAAAGTGGAGGAAGAGCAAGAACAATCTGGAACCTCAGGCATTACCTGGAGCCCATGGGTGTAAACTGAAACCTCTGTCTCTAATTGCTTCTGACCTTGACAGTGTTCACTAGGCCCAGTGGCCTTCTTTTCCTTTTACCTTTATACTAACTCCCTCCTTTTCTCATTCTTAAAATCAGAATTTAAGTTGGTTTCTGATACATGCAACCCATATATATTAATTATATATAAACATAAATACATAAGTATGAATACATACTTAAGAAAAAGATGGGATAGGGGAAAGGAGGCAAGTATATAGAAATGCAACACTAAATTCAGAAAAAGCCTAGGTTACTTCAAATGTCATATTTTTTACCTCAAATGTTATATTTTTTTAAAATTTTATTTCTATTCAGCGTAACAGTATTCATTGTTTTTGCACCACACCCAGTGCTCCATGCAATCCGTGCCCTCTCCAATACCCACCACCTGGTTCCCCCAACCTCCCACCCCCTGCCCCTTCAAAACCCTCAGATTGTTTTTCAGAGTCCAGAGTCTCTCATGGTTCACCTCCCCTTCCAATTTCCCTCAACTCCCTTCTCCTCTCTAACTCCCCTTGTCCTCCATGCTATTTGTAATGCTCCACAAATCAGTAAAACCATATGATAATTGACTCTCTCTGCTTGACTTATTTTACTCAGCATAATCTCTTCCAGTCCTGTCCATGTTGCTACAAAAGTTGGGTATTCATCCTTTCTGATGGAGGCATAATACTCCATAGTGTATATGGACCACATCTTCCTTAACCATTCGTCCGTTGAAGGGCATCTTGGTTCTCTCCACAGTTTGGCGACCATGGCCATTGCTGCTATAAACATTGGGGTACAGATGGCCCTTCTTTTCACTACATCTGTATCTTTGGGGTAAATACCCAGTAGTGCGATGGCAGGGTCATAGGGAAGCCCTATTTTTAATTTCTTGAGGAATCTCCACACTGTTCTCCAAAGTGTCTGTACCAACTTGCATTCCCACCAACAGTGTAAGAGGGTTCCCCTTTCTCCACATCCCCTCCAACACATGTTGTTTCCTGTCTTGCTAATTTTGGCCATTCTAAGTGGTGTAAGGTGGTATCAAATGTCAATTAATAAATTAATTTAAAAAATGATTTCCATGATGGGTTGGGAAATGATCCAATGTCATTTCTGAGATGAGGCTGTGAGGTGGCTGCTTCTCACAAGAAGGGAGGAATGCTGGGCTGACAGATACTTGAAGAGGGAATCCAGATCTGTGAGTGCAAACCCTGACTTCTTATGGATAGAAATAGTCATAATTCACTCATTCGCTTACCCAGTAAACATTTATTGAGTGCTTACCTGTAGTAGGTGCTTCTCTGGTTACAGCAGGAAACTTCAGCAGGAAAACACACACACACACACACACACACACACACACACACACACACACGCAAGTGTCCCCACCCTGGTAGAGATTACATTCTAAAAGAGAAGGGCAAGCAGTAAACAATGAAAACTTCTCAGGTGGTTGATAAGGGCTAAGGAAAAAACAAAGGGGAGTCCAGCATTCATACATGAAGTGGTAATTTTAAGATGTGGCTGGAGAGAGCCTCACTGGGAAGGTGACATTCAAGCAGACACTAGGGAGGGAAGGAGGTCTGACCCATGCAATATCTCTGGGTCAGTCATCCCTGGCAGAGGGCTAGGTTAGGGCTCCCTTCATGGTCTGGTCTCTTCTGTTTCAGGCCAATGAAGCAGATGCTGTGACCCTCGAAGCAGGTTTGGTGCTTGAAGCGGGGCTGCCCCCCTTCAATCTGAAGCCTGTCGTGGCCGAATTCCATGGGTCAAACATTGGTGCGTTCTTCCTGGGGCCGCAGGTCTCTGATTTGACACTGCAGCTATGGGGGAGAAGGCAGGGTCTCTGCCAACATTTCATCTGAAGGGAACAGAATTGCTGGAGCTCTTTGGATCAAAGGAGGCTGTCATCTACACTGACCCATAAGGGTTGGAATGTTGACTCTCCCTGGGAAGCTATGAACGGTGTGCATCCTAATGGAAGTGCCCTTGGTGCTGCTGGATAAGGGGGGCAGGGCTTTCTGGGGTCCATCACCTACCCATGGGGCTGCGCCATTGGGAGGCCCATCTCTGGAGACACACAGACCTGGACAGGCTCTTCCCGATGCTGAGTCCCCTGCAGGTGCTACATAACATGGGTTTGTGAATGCCGTCAAGAGAGGTTTGGTGGGGGGGAGTCGAAGAATAAGGTTTTGCCTCCTCCCTGTTCTTGTCCATTAGTGTCATCAGTGTGTGCGTGAGCACAGCCCACCTCAATCGGACTCCTATTTGCAGAGCCCTGGCAAAATCCCAGGGTACCCCTGCATCCTTCCTCTCAGACCTTCATCACTGTGTCTGGGCTGGAGACGGAGAAGCCGAGAAGGGAGAAAAACCTTTGGGGAGAAACAATAACGTCACAATGACTGGGAGTTGAAGATCTTCCTGAGAATGCCCTGCAGGTCCAATAATAGCTGGGGGCCCCCACCCCCATGTCTCCACTGGCTTGGAGGGGCTGGCAGAAAGACACTAGCATTTATTGCCTTAATAAGGGACTTCTCCCTATCCTGTTAATCAAAGGCTTTTTTTCTTTTCTTTGTCTACCTGTTCATCAGGGGATGGTGGAGACCCTAGGATTTCCCTAAAGTTGCCCATTGCACGCCCTCTGGAAGATTAGCTAGTGACTGTGGTATCTTCCTTTGGCCCTTCTTTCTCTCTGCTCTTTTGCAGAGCCACAAACCTTGCATTATGCTGTGGCTGTGGTGGAGAAGGGCAGTGACTTCCAGCTGAAACAGCTCCAAGGCAAGAAGTCCTGCCACTCGGGCCTAGGATGGTCTGCTGGGTGGTACCTCCCCATCCGGATACTTCTTCCTTCTGACTCTGTTGAAGAAGGTAAGCTGGCTGAGGCTGGGTGCCTTCTGGCAGGATTCCTACTCCAGTCACCCGCAGGGATTGCAGTGGGGACATACAACCACTATCCGGCATATTAGTTTCAGGAACTGTGAGATGGGGTGAGAACAGCCTGCTTTAAGTGTGATCAGCTAGGTTTGTTGCAGCAGCAACCCTTGGGAACTGAGAGCTGAGTCTTCTCTCAGCAAGGGTACCTTGGTGTCTGATCTCCTGACAGCCCCGAACTCATTGTAACCCCAGCAGTTTGGCTTGACAAGGAAGGTCACTGAGGCTCATGAGAAAGGACAATTCCCTTCTGGCTTCCCAGGAAGGCTTACTGGGAATTACAGCCACACCATCAGTAGTCGGCCTTTGTGCCTGGGGTAAGGGCTTGGGATGGGGCCAAGAAGAGGAGTGGACTGGAGCCATGATTTCTTTTGTGTGTACTTCTTATTCAGTTATGAAGAGCCAAGGGAGCCTAGGGTGCCTCTTTAGCCTTTGGAAGATGATTACAAAGTCTTTCTGTGCTTTTGAGGCCTGCCAGCTCTGCAGCATTCATGTTTTGCCTATAATAGGACAACAGGCTGCTGGGGTCAGATGGAGTGCTATAGCCTGGGCCACAGCTCTGACCCCGTGTGCCCTTTCTTGGGGTCTCCCTTGCTTCAGTGTCAGACAGTGCTGGATGTCTGTGTGACAGTTTGTGAGGTGGCTATTGGCATACCCCCTTACCCACTACCAGGCAAGTTACCCCAACCCCCTTCCATGGATTCCTAGAAGAGGAATCCCCATAAACTACCACAGCCCCTGGTGCCAAAGGGGAGAGGGCTGGATGGGACCATGCCCTGAGGTAAGGAAGGATGTTCAGAGTCCCCAGTGTCTGGGGTTCTGCCTGCCACACCTAGAGCCTCCGTGGTGGTGAGTTAACAGGGTGGGTTAACAGGGATTGCAGCTTGGTTCTGTGTAGGTCAGCCACCATTGTGTCTTGAGTGGGCACGCTAGGAAGCATCTGGTGGGCTGGGGCCTCAGGCCCACACGTCAGTGTGATGTCTGAACACCCTGGGCCATCCACTTCCTCAGCCATGGGCACTGTCGGCCACCTTTGCACATCTGCTTCCTCAGAATGGTCCTGGGAAGTGTGTTCCACCTCTTGGGCTCTCATATAGGGCCACTTGCTCACACACATGCAACCTGGAGGTCCCCAGCCAATTCATGCTCTGAGGTTCCTTATGTCTCTGTTAAGCAGCCACAGCAGAAATGGCCAAGATCTTCTCTGGCAGCTGTGTCCCCTGTGCGAACAGGGAGGTATTCCCCAAGCTGTGTCAACTGTGTGCGGGGAAAGGGACAAACAAGTGTGCCTGCTCCTTCCAAGAACCATACTTCGGCTACGCTGGTGCCTTCAAGTGAGTGGGGACACCCCCCATTCCTCCTCACTCTGACGCCAGGGAAACTAAGGTACAGGAAGTGGACACAGAGCCTGCCCAGACCACCGGGGTGTCAGTGTGAAACCCAGGGTCCTGAGTGTCTCCCATGGTGTGCTCTCACTCCTAACCATCCTGAGGAGCAGTCTACTGTGTGGGAGCCCATCTTCTCTCTCTATGGCCTAGGGTCTGTGTGTTACCTTCCTGGCCCAAGGAGGGCTGAAGGGACAAAACTGTATCTGGGACTCTGGGATTCACAGACACAGGTTTGGGTTTCCAGCTGGGCCAAAGGCCAGGACCTCCCAGCTTGCTTCTCTCTCCCTGAGCATCTCCCTGTGTCATGGACATGTGCCTGCCCCTCCCTACCTCCTCAGCCCCTGCAGGGGGGTACAAAAGACAAGGCTACTGCTCAAAAATAGAACAAAACAGTCCAGGAATCCAAGGCTAACCTGAGTTTTTATCCTCCATATTAGGCTTTAAGCCTTTATTAAAACAAAAACAAAAACTAGTTGCTTTAGGTTGCCTTTGAAGGGGAAGGTGAAGGTCTTGCCCTCTTATCACTCCTCGCCCCCAGAGTTACCTGGGTTATGACTTACAGAGCTCCTGCCTGCTTCAGACTCAGGTTGGCTGTGGAGGTATAAAGGCTCCTCAGCTAGGGCCATGGCCTCTGAGGACACACTGAAGCCTGGGAAACTGTGGGCAAAGCCCTGTGAGCCAGTGGTCAGGGCAGAGGAAATCATGGGGACTGGCCTAACGACTACTGTCTTGTTCCTCAGGTGTCTGCAGGATGGTGTGGGGGATGTGGCCTTTGTGAGGCATATGACAGTGCTTGGTAAGTGCTGGATGAAGGAAGACTCATGTGAGCCATCCCCTGGCCAGGGCAGATGGTTCTGGCCTGAAAATTTCTCTATATCTAGAGATGGGTGATGACAAGACCCTTAATGGAATAGGAGAGTTTCTATACAAAAACCATTTCCATTACTCAAACTTTGTTTAGTGTTTAGTTTGTTCAGTCTATAAATCTACTAAAAAAATTTTCTAAACAGTAACAATTTGTATTTATTAATTAATAAAATGAAACAAATTTTAATAATTTAATAACTCAATTTGCTTAGCCACTGCAATATCCATTTCAAATGTAATCACACTCTCCCAAATGCTTCAGTATAAATGGTTCCTAAATGTTATAAACATGTTAAACAAACAAATTATAATGATTTCAGAACTTATTAGCATATCTACAATTAGATGTGTTGCAAAAGCATTATTACTGTGGACAAAAATATATTTCTTTCTGGTTTCTATATTAAAAAAACGCTTTTAAGGGTTTGGGGCAACTTATCAGAAAGAAAAAAAATAACATAAATTTAAGACAAATTGAAGTTACAGAATCTGGGTTTTTTAATTGTAACCAATTAAATTTCTATCAGATACAAAATACACTTATATCGCTTAAGATATTTAAACCAAATGTATATTCAGTTTGCTAGGTTCATTTTTAAGATCAATGTCTGCTACCTCAAGGGGAACTTTAAGTCCTCACTTTTTACATGGGCCTTAGTTCCTTACAATCTAGTGTATTTCTCTAGAATGAAGTAGGAGTTCGGTGTCCTTTGTTGCCTTGTTTAGCTGTTCACAATTCACTCCCCCTTGATTATTACACACTGACCTGGTTTATTAGCATTTTGGCAATTGAGGCCTCTCCTATTATCGGTACATTTAATGAGTGGGGTCATCTAGGGGTTCCGTCTCCCAGACTCAAGTTGTTCCAGATCCTTGTCATTGTTACTTCCTGTGGGCACCCCAGTGAGTACAGTTATGTTGCCGGGGCCAGCATCTTCTAATGCCCACCCTGAAACGTTTGAAAACATCTTCATTTTCTGAAAATACAAGGTTGTCCCAGAGTGTCCTGGTTTCCCTTTGCTGGAAGTCACTTGTCTGCTAATATTTAAGATCACTCACTGCCTTTTAAGTAGCAGTTTATGATGATCCACCAGGCTTTTGTGGTACAAATGAAGCTTGGTGGGGAGCTGCTTCCACCACTGGGCCCCTGAGTGACTGATGTCGAGAATTCTTTCTTTCTGAAGCTATGAGATCATATTCATTCTTTTAATTTAATTCTGACATTACTAAATCATTTTAAGTTTGTTCTTTCGATATAAAGATTTAAAGAGTATTTTCTTTACAACCTACCTAAGTAAACTCGTAACCATTTACAATAATTCTAATTGTACTCTTTCTCTTTTAGTATGATCATGCATGAACCCCGTAGACCTCTACGAGTCTGCTAGGGCTGCCATAACAAAGTACCACAAACTAGGTGGCTTAAGCAATAGCAATTTATTGTCTCACAGTTCTAGAGGCTAGGAGTTCAAGATCAAGGTGTGGGTAGGGTTGGTTCCTTCTGGAGGCTCCTTGCTTCTTCCTTAGTTTCTGGTGGTTTGCCGGCCATCTTTGGTGTCCGTTGGCTGTAGTCACATCACCCCACTCTACTTCTTTCCCTTCATGTGACATTCTCCATGTGTATATGTATGTGTGCATGTGTGTGGTTTTTATCAGGACACCAGTTATATTGCATTAGGGGCCCCACTACTCTAGTGGGACCTCATCTTTAGTTAATGACATCTGTAATGACTCTGTTTCCAAGTAAGGTGACATTCTGAGGTACTGGGGATTTGGATTTCAACACGGAAATTTTCAGGGGACACAATTCAACCCAGAATACCTTCAAATACCTAGACAAGGGGAACCAAAGAGCCTGTTTTCCTCACAAGGTTTTCTGGTCTTCTTTCTACATATAGAGTATGCCGAGTGGGCCCCTAGGCCTCCTTCAAGTCTTCCCCACCTTTCCTCAGTAGCCTCTGCCTCCAGGGGCGGATGCTGCTGTAGTTGGGAGACCTGGACTGTCCTAGCATGGCGGTGCATCAGCCTCAGACCAGCTGACAAGTCACCTTCAGTCTCTGAGCCTGTCTCCTCATCTCTAGGGGATCATCCTATTACTGGCCTCCCCTGGTTGCTATGAGGATTAAGTGAAACAGAGCCTGGAGAACCTTCAGCACCATCTCTGGTGTGCTGTGAGTGCTCAGAAAATATTTGCTATCATCATTCACAGCAGAAAGTTACACGTATGTGGGGATACCCTGAGGGGACCTAGGCAAGGGTGCCTCCTAGCCCTCCCTATCTATCTGCAATGAGAACCGGCCATTTTGCCTCCTGAGGCCTCAGATTCCTCATAGGTATAAAACATATTTGGAAAAGATTCTCTTTCAGTCTCTTTGGGTTGTTAAAAAAATTATTAAAGGAGACCAGTTAGGTGATACAAACAAACTTGAACATTTCACAAAGTGGATGGTCTCCTTTTGGAGAACTGCAAAATGGAGCAGAAGGCAGGGAGCGTCTGTAGGGTAAAGAACACGAAGAAACAAATACAATGTATCTGGTTGGCTGGGGCCACACAGTCAACCTTGTCTGGGGTGGAAGGGCTCAGAATTGGCTCTGTGTCTGGGGACCGGCCGGCTGAATATACTTTGTTTTTGTTCAAGTGGAGCATTTACAAGGACACAAAAGTTGTCTAGATTTTGGCTTGCTTCTGTGGCCCTGGGGCACGAGCAGGGCCTCGAAAGTAATTACAACAAGGTCAGTTTGTGATTCAGGGAGCAGCAGGGACCATGGCTCTGCCTGCAGTCGGCTCATCTGGGCTTTCCTCCTGCAGAGAACCTGGCAAACAGGACTGATCATGACCAGTATAAGTTGCTCTGCCCAGACAACAGCCAGATGCCTGTGGATAAATACAGGGAGTGCAACCTGGGCCTCTTCCCTTCTCATGCTGTCGTGGCTCGAAATGTGGGGGGCAAGGAGGACTTGATCTGGGAGCTACTCAACCAGGCCCAGGTATTCCCACCCTCTACCCTCACCTCCTGCTTTGTGTATATGGCGGGGAGGGGGTGGGTCTCTGCTTAGATTTGGGGCATTTTCTTACAGTCTCTTCTAGCCACTCTGAAGGTTCTTTTGGGTGTAGGGCAGGAACCATGTCATACATCATCTGCTTCACCAAAAAACCTCTCAGTCTGTATTGTTAGAGGCAACAGAGGCTCTGAACCCCTCACCTGGCATCATCCACTCCATGGACCAAAGACTCCATAGAAGTGCCTCATTGCTCCATTTTTTTCTCTTCAGTTCTAAAGGGGTTTTCAGGAGGTGGAATAGATGCCCCTCCTCCATGGAGTGTTCTGCTATTATCTTACTGCCATAGGATCCTGCCCTCCTCAGATTCCTCAGTGGCAGGGTCCCTAGCCATGAGCATTCTCTCTTTGTGGTGTTGGTGACAGCATCTCCTGGCCAGCCCTCATTCATTCCCTGTCCTTGCTCTGTTGGTGCTCTCGGCTCCGCACTGGGGGTCCAGAGATGAAGTGGACAATGACTTGCCCTTGAGTTGCTTTCAGACAAGTGTGAGGGACTTGATGAGAACACATACAAATTATCACCAGATGAAATGGTACAACCTTGGGGACACAGATTGTGTACTTTGTAGAGGACAGAGGAACTGATTTGCGGGGTATATCTGGGGAGATTCTTGAGCCCTAGGTAGGAAGCTGTACATACTCCCAGGAAGGGAGGGGATTATTTGCCAGTGAGGGCAGCAGATGTCTTTTCACATTGAACTGACACAAAAGCAAAAAGCAGATAGACAGTGGAAAGAGCTTGGGCGTAGGTGCTATAGTCAGGAAGGGCTTTGGGCCAGTTAGTGGGAGTTGTTGGCAAAGGGCCCTTCCATATTTTGGAGGCCAGAAAGTTCCCAGCTGGTCCTATAGTGGCAGGCCTGAGGTCAGAGAGGAGCCCAGGACTCCTGACCTCCAGGCTCAGTGGCAGGATCACTAGCTGTTCTGGGATGAAGACCTCCAGAGCTACTTGGGACAGCTGGCTGGCCAGGAGATAGGCAGCCTTCACTGCCTGCCCTGTGGGAACTTGCCCTTGGAGAAGGGCAGCTGCATGGGACATGGCAACCATACCTCTTGGTGTGGATCTTGGGGAACAGCCCCTGGCCATTTCCCTGAAGCTGCTCATGGCAGACCAGTTGGGATTTGGGTAAAGCATTCCCTGGAGAGAGGTGGGAGTACCCCAGGAACCACAGGGGCTTTGGTGGGCTTGGTGCTTTGTCTTAGCTCTCAAGTGCTCATATTTTCTCCCTTCCAGTTTTCCTTGTCTGGTTTTGGGTTTGTTATCCCCTCCCCTTGCTTCACCAGCTTCCCTCCTTCTCTTTTTCTTTTATCCTTTGAACAGGAACATTTTGGAAAAGACAAGTCGACACAATTCCAGCTCTTTGCCTCTTCTCATGGGAAGGACTTGCTGTTTACAGATGCTACCCGTGGGTTTTTAAAAATCCCTCCTAAGATGGATGCCAAGCTATACGTGGGATACGAATATTTTGCAGCCACTCAACATCAAAGGAGAGGTGTGTAAAGTCCTGGGAGGGCAGCAGAGGCAGGAAAGCCAGAGAGGCTTCCCCAGTGCCTGCAAACCTCACCTTATCCAACCGTCATTGGCTAGTGGAGCCCAAGGGAGCTACCAGCTGTACTGGGTTAGTGAGGGGATTTTCTGCTGAGCTGGGGAAAAGACCTGAATTATGAGATCACAAAAGGGTTTTGAAGACCTTCAGATTAGAGTCAACTTGAAGTAATGATGGTTCTTGCTCCTGTGTTTTAACTAGGGATACCCCACCCAGTGGCCGGTTTATATGACAGGAGAAAATAGCACATCCCAAACTGAAGTGGGAACATGGCCTCTGCCACTATCAGGAGTGAATTTCCAACTCTTGCCTTTCTCTAGATCCCTATGGTTCATTTCTTCTTTCTTCCCTTACTTTTGTCTTCATTTAGTCAACCAATAGTCAATGAGCATCCACAAAAGCCACTGTGTTAGATGTGGCATACTCTGGTGAGCAGACATGGGGGTGGGGAGCAATCAGGCCCACCCAAAGGAGTACACATAACTATCAACTGGGGAATGCTACTGGATGGGATAACCCAGTCCTGTCAGAACAAACTCTGGAAGGTCCTGACCTTCTGGTGCTCAGAGAGGGCTCTCCTCAGGAGGACATACTCAAGGAGGTGAGGTCAGGAGAGTGGGGAACTACTCTGCCTTCACTACTCTTTCTGGGTGCAGAGTTCCGCATTTCTCCTGGAGGATGATAGGCAGGAATGAGCAGTGATGTGGGCCTGAGACATGCCCACTCTGCTGCTGTCAGTGAGGACCCTACTGGGCGGCCTTTCTGTAGCCAGTGGCGCTAAGCTCCCAGACACATCTTTGGACTTCTTTTGGATGCCTGGCTTTTCTCCACCTGTCCTAGGTGTGGAAGACCCCCAGAGGGTGCTGTGGTGTGCAGTGGGCCACCATGAGAAGGTCAAGTGTGATGAATGGAGTGCTGTAAGCGGTGGTGCTTTACAGTGCACCACAGGGGAAAGCACTGAGGACTGCATCGCCGCCATCACAGTAAGGAGCGCCTCACCTCCACAGCTGGGCTCGGACACCCAGACATATGGCCTCTCTGCCCTCTTCCCATATGTCTTCCTTTTGGCTATGAGACTAAGATGCACCTGTTGTGTGCTGCTCCCACCCTCCAAAGCCCCACCCAGCCCTACTGAATGTGCCACTGGAGCTCAGGCTGGCCCAAGGTCCAGACTCCTTAGGTGCTCAGCTCTGGAGTCCTGGGAGCTCTTGAGTATGGTCCTGCCTGGGAGCTGCAGGAAGTGGGGTGACATCATCCCAGGGGGGTGGTCAGGGCCCCTGTGGATTGTGAAAGCAAATCAACCTTAGTCCTTGAGTGTAAGTATAATTTTTTTGGTGCTAAAAATATTATATGCTGGAAGAGAAATGAAAGATAAATAAAATCATTTACAACTTTATAACTCAGAGACCATTACCTCATAATTTCTGAGTTATGAATTGTGTTATTAGCTTTCCATTTCTCTATGAGCAGATAATATTTTTGTGATTAGAAAAAATAAATTTATAATAAAAGACTAAAAAATTGACAAACTCAGAAGACATACATTCTTCTTTAAGAAGATCTTTATTTTGATAAACTTTCCTAAGACTAACCCATACATTAAGATCTTGCAATTTATACAGTCTCCTTAATGCGTCAATTTTAAGGATTAAATGAATTTGAGTGCTCAGAACATTGCCTAGCATATAATAAGCAGCCAATAAACGTTATCTATTGTTATTATTTAAAGTCAGCACAGTAGGTGCACTTTCTTAGGAAATGGAATATTCATTTAAAATGTTTTTAATGGCTGCACAATATTCCACCAAGTATTTCTGCTTCAATTTATTTAACTGATTTCTAAATGTCTACATATTAATTATTTGCAAATCCTTTGGTATTGTAGATGATATGGGATTGAAGCTTTTTGTTCTATAACTCAATATTTCTGGATATATCATAAGAAATAATAATAGTTAATATCTCAGAAGTTAGTTACTATGTGCCAAACATGTTTATGGGCTCTTAACTTGCATTAACTTATCTATTTATTTATTTATTTAAAAGATTTTATTTCTTTATTGTTAGAGAGAGAAGGAGGGAAAGAGAGCACAAGCAGGAGGAGTGGCAGGCAGAGGGAGAGGGAGAAGCAGACTCTCCGCTGAGCAAGGAAGCTGATGTGGGACTCAATCCCAGACCCCTGAGATCGTGACCTGAGCCGAAGGCAGACGCTTAACTGCCTGAGCCACTCAGGTGTCCCACATTAACTCATTTAATCCTAACAATGAGCCTATCTGCCCATTTGATGGATGAAAAAAATGTGTATAGAATAGTTTTTAAGTATGTGTCCTTTGGAATAGTCAGATCCAGGAGGCTGTGTGGTATACGGGTTATGAACAGGAGTTAAGGACTTGAACTGTTTAAGTTTTAGTTTTAGTGACTATCTATTGGAGAAATTATTTAACTTCCCTCTGCTTTACTTTACTAGTGTATAAAAGGGGAAGAATTATATAGTACTTACCTTATTGGATTTTGTGAGGAATACATGAGGTACTCTCTCTTTCTCGCTCTCACTCACAAATAAATAAATAAATAAATAAATAAATAAATAAATAAAACCTTTAAAAAGAGAAACAGTAAATACAACCCCTGAGTCTGGACATGTAGATTACTGAGTGACAGTGATCACAAAGAAAATGTGGTGAGGGCATAACCAGGACTCAAGATGGGTCTAATGAGAGCTCAGAGATGCCAGGGAGCAGGATCTGGATTGGGCACTTGTTCCTGGGTCATCATGTCCAGTTTTCTAACCCCCATGGTGATACAGGAGAAGTTTTGGGTGGTCCATGATGTGATGAATCAAAAGGGCATATGACATAAAGCCAATGAGACAGACACCTCTGAGGGTCAGTGAGACAGGAAATGGCTTCACTGTTGTACTACTGATTTATTTCTTAACTTCAGAAGGGAGAGGCCGATGCCATGACTTTGGATGGAGGCTTCATCTACACAGCGGGGCAGTGTGGTCTGGTGCCTGTCCTGGCAGAGAACTACAGTAAGTGGGAGGGGGGTGCCTGTCAGTGTTTTATTTTCTCTGGGCCATGGACATAATAGCATGGACATAGAAAGAAGGAGAAATGATCTAGTTCATTGTTGAGGTAACAATTAACTATGGGAGAGGCTAGCAGATAGTATCCTCCTTCCCCAGAATCAGAACCAATGAAGATATGGACACAGGAGTTAGGCAGAAAGAGATGAAAAGAGATGTTTATTACCGAAAAGGTGATATTGGAGGTCATGGTACAGAGCTGGCCTCAGGGCTCGCCAAATTGCCCTGGAATTAGAGTTACCCACTAGTTCAGGAGAACAGGTCTGTTGGCTTACCCAATGGCTGAAGGCAGAGGAGAATGCATATTGTCATGGAGCATCATTGAAAAGATCTAAACCATCCTCTCCCCACTGTTTAATGAAGAGGGGCACAGCCACATGTGCCTCGTTCAATACTTTTGCTAAATTTACTAGTCCAAAATTAACTCACCCCAGCTGCACTGGAATGTTGAGGGGTGAGGCTACAAGGTCATGTTCTTCAGTGGGGACCCTTTCACATAAAAACAAATAAAGCTGGGGAAAAGAAGATTTCACCAATATAATTTATCAGGCTCCTCATCTGTTAGGCAGTGAGCAAGAAACCATCCATTATCCTCCAAATAAAACAACTCTGTGAAGTAAATAATGGTAACTCCGTTTTACTGATATGAAAACTAAGAGTTGTACTGATATAAAAACTCTTATAAAAACTTCTCTAAGCTTAGAGAAGTTGAATGAGTTGTCCAAGGTAGAATGAAGACCATATCCAGGTTTTCTGACTCCATGAGCCGTTTTTTTTTCCCTCCAGCATAGCAAGAATGATTGCCTACCACAATCCAGAGCTCTGAAGGGAAGGAAGATGTCAGGATGGCTTGAATCACACAGCTAATGCAAAAGGATCTTTTCCAGATCTTCAGTAGTCTCTGCCCCTCTTCAAAGGGCCTCCTTTTCTTTCTCTGCAACTCCCTGAGTGTTGGGGAGATTCTGGGGCAGAACCTAATGTCTAAAGGCAAAGGTCAGGGAGAGGGGTTAAATGGGCCTGCAGAATCTTGGCTTGTTGAGAACCAGTGACAAACTGCTTAGCTGGTGTTTCTTATTTCATTCCTCACTCTTGAGACTGAGAAGCTCATGACTTTTCGTTGAGCAATATGAGAGCTTAATGGCCTGTATACCGATTGCTTTTCTTTTCAGTGCCTACAGGTGGGTCTACGTGTGTAAATACACCCGTGGCAGGTGAGTCAGCATCAGTAACACTGGGGCTCAAAGGTAAAGGCCATTGTTGGGGAGAGGGTGAGAAAAACCTTAAAAATGAAGCAAAGTGACTAGAGTTGTAAAAAATAAAATAAAAACAAGGAGGATGAGCAGATGTGTCACAAAGCTGTGGTGATAAAGACTGTTTGTGGGGTTCTTCACAGACACCAAGGACTCCTGCTTGCACTCTTCCCATTTACTCTCCTTAGCTGTCCTCTAGGCTGTGGGCATCATTATCCTGTGTGGATGGGGAAAGTGAGGCCCAGGGCCATCAGCCAGGGAGTGGCTGCCCCTGGGCTTGAGAAGAGGTGGTGTGACTGGAAGCCCCTTGCCCTTCCTGACACACCACCCTACTCCTTGCCACGTGCTGCCTGCCCTTCTCTGCCCCAGGAGGCAGGAGCCCATTCCTGGCACTTCTGGGCCAAGTGGAGGCTTCAGGATAGGAGAAGAGTCCCCGCTGCTCTAACGAAGAAGAGGGGGAAAATGAGCTCGACCTTTTAGCTTTCAGCCAGCTGACTGTAACAGCGGAGGCGTCTATCTTGTCTTTAGAATAGACGAGGTGACAGGTTCTCCTGTGTGTCTACATAGGCAGGAAGGGTCTGGATCTGTCCCTGAAGTACGTAATCTTGGAAAAACAGAGCAGTATTTCTCAATCCAGTATAGTGCCTGGACTGGTTGCATCAGCATCACCTGAGAACTTGTGAGAAATGCAAATTCTTGGGCTCCACCCAAATCCATCGAGTCAGAAACTCCAAGGATGGGGCCACTGCTCTGTGTTTTAACAAGCCCTCCAGCTAACTCTGATGCACACTGAGGTTTGAAAACAACTGTGGTGGAGGGTCCTGGGATTAAAAACAGGTGCTCACTTGGGTTTGGCCTTTCTTATGGGACAGGTAAACTGGGGGAGGTGGGTGGGTTTGGGCCACCACAGCACGAGTAGGAGCTCCGGTCCCTGCTGAGCACAGGGTCACAGAAGCCCTGCAGGCCCACACCCCACCAAATCTTCTAGAGTGCAGAGCTGCTCCCCTGCAGCAGCTCTCCTCCATGTGCCACAGGACCCAAGCCCCAGGATATGCTGTCCCTGTCCCCCTCTGCTTTTATGGCTAACAATGTTCAGTGAGTTGTATCTTCATCCCCAGCCCTAAGGGCTGGCATTTCATCAGCCATGCAGTCTATTGAATATAGAATATGTGAAGTCAGAAAGAACTCTGCTTCAAGAATGGTTGAAATTTCCAGGAACTGCAGTGATACACAAATGCAAGTCACCAAAGATGCTTAGAAGACAGTTCAGGGTGGCTGGCTGAGAAGGAGAAAGATTTGAATAGAGACAGAGAGGGATCAACTCCAAAGACAAAGACACACACACACACACACACACACACACACACACACACACACACCCAGATGGCAATAATTAATGCCATTTGTGCAGAATTAGTTACACCTCCAGAAAGGCACTGTAATAGTATTTGGCTCCCAGAATGGTGTAATAAAGCACAGTCTGGTAAGCCAGGGCTAGCTGTGGCTTCAGGAGAATCTGCTTCACTGAGAGAGGGGCTCTGGTACTGCTTGTGCCACTAACAGCATGGTTGGAAACCCAACAACGTAACCTCCCCGTCATACCCTAATCTACAATGTGCCCATATAAGCACATCTGATCCCCCGAAAATCCCCCTGGATGGGTATCATTGTCACCATTTTACTGAGGAGAAGTTGAGGATCCTAGACACTAAGTGACTGGTCCTAGGAAGTAACTGGCAAGGCAGGTCTTCCACCTGCCACATTCACTTCCAATTTTTCCAGGTTTGACTATGTAGAAACCCAAACCATGATGGCAAGAAAGGAAGTGTAGTAGGGAGGGGGGTTTGGAGCGGTGGTGGAGGACCACATTATCATCTAGTTCTGAAGATTTAGGATTCTAGTTTTCTTATAAATTCAGATACGCTGTTTAAGCCTCCATCAAAATGCATAATTCAGTTACAGAGTATTGGGATAAGAATATACCAAATATCCGTGGTGTTCCATTAGAATCAAGAACATGAGAAGAAGTCTCACTCCTACGAAAGACACTTGGTATTACTTTGGAAGTGAATGCAGTATGACTAAAAAGATTAGAAACATATTTTTAATATTGGAGAAAAAAGAGATTAAATTGTCACTATTAGAAAATGATGTTATAAATCTAGAAAATCAGAGACTTTAAAAAAGGAGTTATTAAAGCTCTTTCTTTTGGACTTCAACAGAAATATTTCAATAGGTACACATATGTATGTACAAGATTTACATAGATAACTTGTAATATGGCAAAGTCGGTCACAACGGAAGTGCCCACCAGTAGGGGGATTACAAAATATGGCACTTCCATATAGGGGAACTAACATAGATTCAACCAGTAAACAGAATGAGACAGCTGCATCTACTTTTGCTGAATCAGTTTATCAGTGAGGGAGAATAAAGCATCTTTCAGTAAAGAATATACAGCAGGAGTCCACTGAAAAATATGTGTAAATATTTCAGGATGCATATACGTAGACACGTCCGGAGAGTGGTAGTGTCAGACTGTTTGGCGCCATACCTAATAATGATAATTATTGGGAGAGTCTTCTGCTAGAGCAAGGTGAGGGGTTCAAGCTACTCCCCCTCCCCTGGGAGAGTGGTAGGCAGAGACTAACTGTAGCAGCTCTAGAAGACATTTTCAGAAGATCCTGGAGCTACTGAAATTGCATTTTGATATCTCTGTTGCAAGGTCATTATGTCGTGGCAGTGGTTAAGAAATCAGATCCCTACTTCACTTGGGACTCTCTGCAAGGCAAGAGGTCCTGCCACCCCGCAGTTGGTACTTCCGCAGGCTGGATCATCCCCATGGGTTTAATATACAACAAAACCGGGTCCTGTAAATTTGGTAAGTGTGTTCTGGGAGGCTGTGCGGCAGCCCCTTCCTTTGGCCTGTACCTGTATTGTACAGGAGTTCAGTTCAATGGCAAGGAATGTCAAGGGATGGCATGAATGGGTAGGGGGGTCAAGTGCTGGGCAGACATTACAGGTGAGCTTCGCCTCTCCTTGAGCAGGTGCTCCCCCTTCTTCTCACCTCCTTACTTCTGAAGGGAATGGCTTGGTCCAATGGGCAGTTATCAGGGAAATGCCCTACTCCTTATGTGTTACAATGGGCTCAGGGAACAAGCCTGGGTTGCATAGCAAGAGTGGTGTGTGTGTGTGTGTGTGTGTGTGTGTGTGTATTGTTTTCCCATATAAACCAGACTGGTTGTTTTGTAAAAACCGAAAACCATATACCAGTAAGTCCTTGAGTGCTTTTTCACTTGCATCCTTATCTCCTTCAGATTCTCGTATTTGTCATTTTAGCAGTACTCTTGCTGGTACCTAAAAGTCTCCTGGTGCCCTGCTTTTCCCAGCCATCTGACAAACCCCACCTCTGCACAAACACCATTACCTGCTCTCTTCACTCTCTGCACCTTAGCAGCTAAACATGGCTGGAGAAGTCATGGGGTAGAACAGTTCATTCCACTGGAAATGGTCCAGCTACTGGCCTCAGCGGGCCTCTCTCAGTCACACCCAAACTGTGTCGCTGCTCCACACCCCCACACTTCCCAATAATTACCCTAATGTCCTCATTGTCCACACATTTCCAGCCCACACCCATCTACCACCCTTTCTCAGCACATGACTCATCTCAGCTGTAATAGACATCAGAAACGGCCAAAGATTCCCCCCTCACCATCCCACTGCCAAAGCTGTGGGCTCCTCATGGCTGTATCTGCTCAGCCTCCCCCGACCTATACTCTGGGTGAAGGCGCCTCCTCTTCTCTCCTCCCTAGAGCCTCATACCCTTGGTTACTAGTTCTCTGTCTGGTATAGCCAACAATTTCTTTCAACATTAAACATCCCCAGTGTTTTCCATCTTTTAAAGTATTCCTTCTCCCAGCAGTCTCCCCGAGCTTCTGATTTGTTTCTCCTCCTCCTTGCTGCCAGACTTCTTAGCAGCATGGTCTGAGCCACTCATCTCCCACTCACTCCTCCACTCCCTGTCCTCTGGCTTCTCTGCATCATTCCATAGGAAGGACTCTGGTCAAGGCTACTGGTGACCTCCATGTTGCTCAGTTGGAAGGTCTTGCTCCAGTCCATTCCTCTATGACTTCTCTTTCTTCAGATCACCTTAAAACACTATCTTCTGACTTCTGTGAAAATGCTGGCTTGATTTTTCTCATACCCCTACAAAGTCCCCTTTCCCAACCTGGTTAATAAATGTTTCAATTGCTTAAAGCAGATTTCTTCCCCCACTCTAAACCCAATCCTCAGGCAATCACATCCATGCCTACAGCCTCATTTGCCATCTAAACAAATAATATGGGCATCTGGGTGGCTCAGTTGGTTAAAGGACTGTCTTCAGCTCAAGTCATGATCCTGGAGTCCCAGGATCGAATACTGGATCAGGGTCCCTGCTCAGCAGGGAGTCTGCTTCTCCCTGTGACCCTCCCCTGTCTTGTGCTCTCTCTCTCAAATAAATAAATAGAATCTTAAAAAAAAAACAACAAATCCTGTTAAACATTAAAAACTAGGCACATAGCCAGCTCTAACTAAATGTTTGCTATTATCACTATTATTAATATTATATCTATATGTTGATAACTGTTGTGTCTTTATCCCTAGCACAGATCTCTCTTTGACCTCCACACCTGTGTATACTGAACTGGCCATTTGACATTATCTAGTTATTATCAAAAAAAGTCATTATCAAAAGACATTAAGCTCAAAACAGAATGTATCAGCTCCGCTGAGTCTGCTCCAGAGCTGTCTAGCTCAATGGAGGACCCTACGGTCCATCCACTTGCCCCAGCAGAAAACCAAGCTGTCATCCTCCATGTACCCATCCATCACCAGTGACGTCCCTCTCCACTGTCTCCCTCGCCTTGTGCTACTCTAGTCCAAGCTGCCCTCACCTCCCCTGGACTATTACAGTAACCTGCTGCCTGCACCCCGCATCTGCCCTGGATTCCATTCATCCCACTGGCAGACCAGTCCTTGTGAAGCACACATCTGGCTATATCTGGCCCACCACTCCTGTCCCAGCATTGCTGTAGCCCTTCAGAAGATCCTCATTTCTCTAAGGAAAAAGAACAAAATTTACACAAAGGTGTAAAAGTGGGTCTGGACCTTGCCTCCTCTCCACTCACTCTTGCACTGGGTGGTCTAGCCCAATGGCCTCTTACTAACCTTTCTGTGATCTTTGCCCCCACCCCCACCCCTGCCCTGGGCCTTCACAGATGCTGCTCCCTGTCTGGGAAACGCTTGTCCTTTCACCCTTCACTTAAGTAATTGCTATTCATTCTTCCTCTCTCAACTTGAAGTCTCTCCCCTATTCCCAGGTCTGTATAAGATTCCTTTATGTGAAGTTGTATAGAACATATTCTTTCCCATTGCAAGCTGGGGTTGGGGGTACAAATTCACTAGTGTGGCTACTTGAGTTATGACTATTGTTCATGGGCTTGGGTTCCAGGAGCATGGGGCCTATGTGATGTCCTCACCGTAGTGCCCTGGGGCCCAACATGGGGCTTGGCATCTGGGCCTCTTGGCTCTTTCCTGGATTTGGAGTCAAGATGAAATATAAGGGAGGGCAAGGGCGGCAGAGGTCAGGAAAAATGTGGGAGAGGTTCGACTGGGTGGGCTTTCAGTTTTGTTCTCTCTCTGTTAGGATTACATCTCTGTGTATACTTCCAAACCTCCGCCCTGTGCCACTTCTGTTCCACAGACCCTTGTCCCAACTTCAGCCAGTCCCCGTTTACTTTGCTCTAGTTGCAACTTTTTTTTTTATTCTGTAATGTTCTTATTTGTAATAATATGGTACCAAATCCCTGAATGTGTCTCTACATCATCCAAGGAATTCTAGGGACAAAATCGGAGGCTTTCTTGCTAACATAGATGAGAAGAGCTGACCTACTGCGTTTTCCTGCACAGATGAATTCTTCAGTCAAAGCTGTGCCCCTGGGTCTGACCCGGATTCCAGGCTCTGTGCTCTGTGCAGTGGTGGCAGCAGCCCAGGCCACACCTGTGCTCCCAACCACCACGAGAGATACTATGGCTTCAGCGGGGCATTCAGGCAAGTAGTGTCTGTGCACCACCTTTTTCTTGGGCACCAACCCAGTGAACCTCTTGTCTTTTCATCTTTTCCATCACCCCAGGATCTGGCTGCTGCATTTAGGAAGAACCAGAATTAGAAAATAGAACCCCAAATTCCCACTGGCCCCAAGGAGTCAAGCCCAGATCCTTTCTGGAGCACTTTTCTGCAGACCCAGCTGACTTAGGGTGCCTGAGGAGAAGCAAGAATGAGGGGTGCAGGGTCACAACCCTGGGTCCACTTTTTTTCTTTTCTTTGCGATTGTGGACAGGTCACAGAATCTTTCAGAGCCCCAGTTTAAAATCAGAGGATGGGCACTCGACCTGTGCTTCTTACATCTGGCTGAAGAGTACATTTAAAAAATAGATATTCCTGGGCTCCTTCAGCCCTTCAGGAAACTTTATTGAGCAACTATTAATGTGGCAGGCACTGGTCTAGGTAGAGGGGTCATAGCAGCAAGACACAAGTAGCTCCCTTGTCCCCCGCATCTCAAGAAGGTAGGACAATGAACATAAACAAGGGCCACTCACTTCCTGACTGTGCTAACTGCTACAAAGAAACCAAGGTGGGGTGGTGTGGTAGTGACTTGGGTAGGGGACAGTTTTGGAAATGGTAGTCAGAGAAGGCCTTGAAAAGCAGGACTGTGTGAGCTGAGAATTAAATATTGGAAGGGAATCAGGCTTGAGAAAAGCTAGAGGAAGGGTATCAAGGAAGAAGGAACAGCCAGGACAAAGGCATGAAGCAGGGCAAATCATGCTGTGTCTGAGGCCAGAACAGAAGGCCCTGAAGGTGGGGGGCATGGCGGGGGCAGGGGCATGGGTGTGCACAGGTTGGAGCTGAGGCACTGGATATGTCTTAGTGCCCTATCGGCCTGACCAAGGAGGTAGAGTTAATTCTAAGTATGCTGAGCAGCGTGGGACCCTTTGGGGCGGGAGGCATGCTGTGTGAATCGGGGTTGCGTGGCAACTGGAGAACACATGAGCATCTAGGATGGACCCCTTTATTTGTCACACTGCCAGACGACTTTGTCCTGCCATCTCCAAAGTTGTGTCTTTTTCATAAGCCATACATAATGACATATTTTCAGATTCCACAACATCAATGTACACTGAACAAGAAACCTAGGCTAAAGTAGGGTTGGTTTTTGTTTTTTGTTTTTTACATCGCAAAATACTTTGGCATTAGGGTTGATGGTCTTACTGGTGCTAATATGATAATAGCAGAGAGGACTTAGAATTGTCAGAGCTTTGTCTTGAAACAAAACTCGCCCTCTTCCTCAAACGAAGTTCAACACCCACAGAACAATCTTAGCTTCAGATGGCTCGTTATCCCCACCACCTCCTACCTGCATTTCCACTCCTGTGGGTTTCCTGGCTCCAACAGATCTTCATTCCTACTGACTTGTGCCCCACCCACCCTGCCAACTCTTCCCTGTTCTCTCCCTGCTTTATATTCCTCTCCCCTCCACACCCAGCATACATTCCACAGCCAACCACAATAATCATTCCTCTGTGTGTAGCCTCAAGTGCCTGTCCCTCTGCTGGCGAAAGCAACAGGCCTTGCTTAGGTCTGACATTCCACCACTAGGCGTCTGCACTGCTGGGGTGCCTGGCCTCCCTTTACAGTAAGGAGAACGTACCTCAAATGTGCACGTGTGCCTAGTGCCTTCACCACCCACTCTTCTAGAAGATGAGTCCATCCTCTGTCCTCTCCTCAATCCTCCAACACATCTGCCTCCATCTGTCATGCCTTTGTTTCCTACTTCAACACAGAAAATTGAAGCAATCCAAGGAAATGCCACAATGTCCCACTGCCATCTAACCCACTGCCCTCCCTCCGTTTGCATGGGCTACCTGGCTGTCTTCTAGCTCAGCCCTGTCCCAGGCCTGCACCAGCCTCTCCTCCAGCCTGGTCAAGGGCTTTGCTTGGCACTTCTCCTCTCTTGCTGCTGCACCATCGCAGGATTTTCTCTACTACGTCATTTCCACCAGCATCCACACATGATGCTGTTTTTTTCACCTTAAACATCAATAAATAAGTAAAATCTCTCTTGATCTCACTTCCCTCTTCAGCAACTTCCCATTTCTCTCCTTCTCTATATCCCCCTTTCTTGTTTTATTTTTTAGCACTTTTCACTCTCTAGAATACTATATATTTTATGTACTTGTTTAATGTCTTTTTTCCTTTAATGAGATGAATAAAATCTCCTTTGTTGAAAGTGAAAAAAACCCAAAGAGCTTCCTCTTTAGAAGGCGTGAGACTTGAGCCTTGGGAGTGAGCCAAGATACTTTAAAGCGAGAGTTGCCAGATAAAATTTAGGACATCCAGTTAAATTAGAATTTCAGATAAACAATGAATGAATGCTTAGTATAAGGGAACCCACTCCTCCTCCCCCCTTCTTCCTCCTTCTCTCCCCACTTCCTCCTCCTCCTCCTTCTCCTTTTCTTCTTTTTCTCCTTCTCCTCCTCCTCCCTCTCTTTTCTTCCTCTTCCTTTTTTCTCTAAAGAAGAGAGATGCCTCATTTTCTTTCCCCGCAGGATGGTTTTCTGTTTCTCAGCCTACATGGAAGGAAATGTCTGTGACTGGCATTATTACAGCTTCTCATTTATAAAGAAGCAGTCAAACACAGACCATAATGTACTCATCCCAATTCCCAGGAAATGGGATTGTCAGCCCATTTCCAATGAAAGCTTCATGTTCACACAACTCATGCAGCGAAGTTCCATTGTAAAGTTTTAGCTGCCTCCACTGTGACCAGATAGATTGGGAGGGATGGGGGAAAGGATTCAGTTCTCAAAGTATTAATGTTTGGTAATCCAAACAAGAGTCAAGAATTTTTAAATTAAATTATACAAGGGGAATTTTGTTTTCCTAGATATAAAAATCACATTATAATACTGTATAATACTTTAATACTATGATCAGTACAGACAGGTTTGTGTGCAAGAATGACAAATCAATGGAGGAGATTAGACTTCAAAGACTTATACATGGACACATTATATTCAGTGTATAACAAAGATAATATTTCAAACTGGGGAAAAGATGAACTTGAGAGAGCAAATAAAATGAGTGTGGCAAAGTGGCTCCTGGATCTGGTGGGAGCAGATTCAATAGTGAGTCAATCCCAAAAGCTGACTGGCAGGGGTCAGTAAGGGTGGTGTGAAGGGGTGCTGATTGCAAGGGCAAAGATTCCTTTTAGGTGTTTGGATGAGTGTGGGAGGGAAGCCATTGCTGAGGGCAGTGTGGGATCAAACAGGGATTATTGATTTTCAAAAAAGAAAAGAGGTATATGAATGCTGATAAAAAGAGCCCAGCGATCAGGGAAAGACTGCAATTACATAAGAGAAAGAGGATAACTATCAGAAGGTGCCTGAAAGTGTGGGCGGGGATGGGATGCGGGGCACCTGGAGGGGCACTTTTGCCGAGAGACCTTCACTCCTTCTTTGTGTCTGGAGGACAGGAGAAGAGCACTGGAGACTCGGGCTGGCAGATTTGGCAGAGGGAGGCTGGAAGAAAGCCCACGTGATGATATCTGTGTTTTCTCTGGGAAGCAGGAGCACATGTCAGAGTGAGTGCTGAGGAGAGGGTATGTGGTGAGACAGAGGCATGCGGGAATTTGGAAAACATTTTAGTAATTGCTCTATGGAGTGGAGAGGTGGCTATCTCAAATAGTGGTTCTCACCACTAGAGCACAGATTCTCCTAGGGGGCTTGTTAAAACACAGCTTGCTGGGCCCCACACCCAGAAATAGGTCTCGGGTGGGGCCCAAGAGTGTGCATTTCTGACGGGTTCACCGCTGGTTCCAATGCTACTGATCCCAGCCCACACGTTGAGAACCACAGATCTAAAGTAGATCGAGGAAAGCAAGGATGCCCAGGAGAAGTTAATGATCAGGAGAGTCTCTGGTCTGCCTCCCTACTAGGGTACAGACACACCTGAGGCAGACTGTCATATGTATTCAGGACTGGGATTATATGAAGGACAGGAAGAAGAAAGAAATAGGGCAAAGGAAGTTTAGGAAAATTGAATGGGAGTAATTGACCATAGCTAAGTATAGAGGGACCTGAAGTTAGGAGAGAGAGAAAACTGGAGAGGTGCTCCTGATAATTGATCACTAATGTCAGTTGCCAACTGATTGGATGTCCTAGAACTGATTGCTAATGCGTTTGACATTTCTCATAAAGAATGGACCTTAGGGGTACCTGGGTGCCTCAGTGGGTTAAAGCCTCTGCCTTCAGCTCAGGTCATGATCCCAGGGTACTGGGATCGAGCCCCGCATCAGTCTCTCTGCTCGGCAGGTAGCCTGCTTCCCCCTCTCTCTCTCTGCCTCCTTCTCTGCCTACTTGTGATCTCTGTCTGTCAAATAAATAAAATCTTAAAAAAAAATCCTACAAAAACAGCAAACTGTGTATACTTAAAAAAAAAAAAAAAGAATGGACCTTAAACACAGAGAAACATTTTTCTGCAATTAAGTGTGAACACATACCTAGTGATGCACATTCACTAGTGATCATTAAGACTGACTAGACATTGATTTTAATCTCTGGTGTGAGTTTTGATTCAACCAGAGAGTCATCCTTGAATATCCCTGTTCATAGGAGAACACAAACATCTCCTCTGGAGAAACCAATCAGTATTTAAAACAAGGAACGAAATAGTGGTTATCTACAATAGGAAAAAAATAAACAGGTTTCTTTTTTCGATTACATTTCCCCTCTAATTCTCAGGGACAGCCCAAGTGTTACAGTTGTGTGTGTGGATGTGGCCAGTGTTCGTTGTGGTTCTAGTGGAGGGCGAATGAGCCTCTAGGTGATTCTCTCTGGGCGTCTCTCCCTCCCGCTCCTGTTGACGCTCCTCACTGACCTGACCCTTGCTGTGCAGGTGCCTGGTTGAAAAGGGAGACGTGGCCTTTGTGAAGGAGAGCACAGTCTTCCAGAACACTGATGGTATGTGCCTGTGCTGTCATTTCCTCCCTTGGAAAAAATCTGAGTCTGTCCTGGAAAGTGACTCCCAGTCAGACAACTGGGGAAGTTTATTAAAGAATGGCTGACTCTCTTCATGTATAGGCATTCCTTATATATTCTGGATACTTTTTGTCTGCTACATGTATTGACAATATCTTGTTTCTCTCTGAAAGGTTTACCTTTGCATTTTCTTAATGGTGTCTGATGAACAGACATTTTAATGTTTAATGTAGTTCAACTTATCAATCTTCTTTCTGGCTGTTGCTTTTTCAGGCCTGTTAAAGAAATGTTTGCCTTTAACAGGACTGAAAACGCACTAACTGGAAAGGCTATGAATTTATAACCATGAATTTTTCTCTTTCTTCTGTTTTATTTTTAAAGTTTTGTTATTTCATTTTCCTGTGTCTCTGTGATTCTCCCAGACATTGGTAGTTGGTCACATCCCCCCAAGGAGGGCACTATGACCAGAGCTGTCAGTTGTGGCTGACTGACCTTCCTTCTCCCCAGGCAAGAACCCTGAAGCCTGGGCTAAAGATCTGAAGCAGGAAGACTTTGAGCTGCTGTGCCTCGATGGTACCAGGAAGCCTGTGACTGAAGCTCGAAGGTGCCACCTGGCCATAGTCTCAAATCATGCTGTGGTCTCAAGGAAAGATAAGGCAGATTTTGTCCGCAGGATACTCTTCAATCAACAGGTTTGGGCACACAGAAGGTCCTTCCACATATCCCCCAAACTGAGTGCTCAGATCACCTCCAGAGCTGACAGGCACACCCAGCCCAGTCTCATATCCGTTCTCCCTGGGCAGTGGAACAGATTCTCACAGCTCTGCATCTGATAAAATCAGAAAGCTAGCTGGTGGCTATGTTCACTTTGTGCTCTGGGGCTGTCTAGGATATCAAAGTGGACTGAAAGAGCCTTGGACACATGAGTATCTGAAGGGTCTTCCTGAGGCTAACTTTCCTCCCTGAACAGACTCCTGGTACCTCTTGGACTTCTTCAGTCTCTCCATGAGAGTTGTCTCTTGCTTCTTCTGTCATAGAAATAAGGGAGATGGCTTAGTGCCCGTCACACAAGGGTGAGGAGGTGTATGTGGCAAAAGCAGAAAGGAGGCTACTCTACCTGACTTAGGGTAGCTCCCAATGCATTACTGAACCTGGGCAGGCTGAGCATTGTTTTAGGCTTCCTGAAAGTTCAAGAGCCAACATTCAGACAATTCATGACTTCTACAGGCAGCCAACAAGGGCTATGAAGTAGCAGGATGCCTAATTCAAATGATCTTAAGAAAACCCAAAGCCTCATCTGCCTTTCAGCTTCGTATACCCCATTCCTGGAAGACCCCTATATGAGTAATCCCTGTGTTAGCATATGCTGCCCACACATCCCAGTTAGAGGGCTACAACCCAGGGAGAACTGGCAAAACAAAAGGCTCTTGGTTAGGGACACTTGAAGGCATGTGTCTCCCAAAACACAACTTGCCCCTTGGCTGTCCGGGGCTGAACAAAGAAAAAGAGAGGAGGGGAAGAAAAGATGGAAATGTCAGGTGCCTGGGACAAATCTAGAGTATAGAAGAGGCCAAGGCAGCAAGGGCTTTGGGCAGTGGAAGACAGGTAGCACGACCCAGAAAGTTGAAAATATCCAGCAATGACAGGCAGAATTGTGATACTGTGGCCACAAAACTCGAAGCTTCTTCTTTTTTTTTTTTTTTTTACATTTCTTTTTTTTTTTTTTAATTTCTTTTCAGCGTAACAGTATTCATTGTTTTTGCACCACACCCAGTGCTCCATGCAATCCGTGCCCTCTCCAATACCCACCATCTGGTTCCCCCAACCTCCCACCCCCCGCCCCTTCAAAACCCTCAGGTTGTTTTTCAGGGTCCATAGTCTCTCATGGTTCACCTCCCCTTCCAATTTCCCTCAACTCCCTTCTCTCCATTTCCCCATGTCCTCCATGTTATTTGTTATGCTCCACAAATAAGTGAAACCATATGATAATTGACTCTCTCTGCTTGACTTATTTCACTCAGCATAATCTCTTCCAGTCCCGTCCATGTTGCTACAAAAGTTGGGTATTCATCCTTTCTGATGGAGGCATAATACTCCATAGTGTATAGGGAAGCTTCTTTTATTAAGCAGTTACTTTACATACATTATCTCCATTTACAAATGAGTAAACCGAGGTTCACTGAGCTCAGTAAAGAAGTTTCCTAAAGTCACATGACAAGGAAAAGCTAGGGCCACGATTTGAACCCAGAGGCCATGCTTTTTGTCATTCATGGTGCCTCTGAGACTGTTATTGTGTCCCAGGTCTCCCAGGGGCTGGAGCTGAGCAGTGCAGCAGACTTACATCTTGTGAGGCAGAATACATAACCTTGTGCTCCTTCTCACTCTCTGTCTGTCTGATGCAGGAACTCTTTGGAAGAGATGGGTTTGAATACAGGATGTTCCAGATGTTTCAGTCGTCAACTAAGGACCTGCTTTTCAGCGATGACACGGCATGTTTAGCTAACCTTCAGGACAAAGCAGCCTATCGAAAATACTTAGGACCAGAGTATCTTACGACAATTGCTAACATGGGACAATGCTTACACTCTGGTGAGTAGAATAAAACACCAAGGAACAATACCATGGTGGGGGGCAGGAGAATATGTTTAAGGACCATTGTGTGCCAAGCCTTGGGCCACTACTGATAGGAGAACAAAGATGGAGAAGGCATCTGCAGGAGGATGCGAAGCTACACTGTCAATTAGACAACAGTGTAAGAGAATACCTGAAAAAAGACCAGATTGTTTAAAGGAGACAGAGAGTGCAATTGAGATCGTTTGGAAACTGAACATGTTTACTTGTGCATTTCCATTTTTTTCCTAACAAAATGAAAAGGTACACATGTGTGAGTCCTTCACTGTAGGGAGAGTGTTGGGAAATGACCCCTATATATCACTCATAGAGGATCAATTTTGAAAGATTTCTTTTTAAAGATTTTATTTATTTATTTCACAGACAGAGATCACAAGTAGGCAGAGAGGCAGGCAGAGAGAGAGGGGGAAGCAGGCTCCCTGCCGAGCAGAGAGCCTGATGTGGAGTTCGATCCCAGGACCCTGGGATCATGACCTGAGCTGAAGGCAGGGGCTTTAACCCACTGAGCCACCCAGGTGCCCTCAATTTTGAAAAATTTTAAGTACAATGTATAAATAATATTAATAGAAACTATAACTATACTTAGCACTATAGTGTTCCCTTTCTAGTATATATACATATATATATATCTATCTATATATATATATATACACACACACACATATATATATATATTTTTTCAAATGGCATAATGTGTGAATAGTATAGTTGCCTAAAAAAGGATTAAATTGGAGAAATAAAATTAGAGCTGGGATAATCAAATTGCTGGGAGCGTGCCTGAATTTTTGTTGAATTATATCGTATGTTGAAGATGATGAAAGTAAAAGGAATGGAAAATATATTTAAGGATAGCACTGATGTCAGTTAGGAGAAACAGAGACAGAGAGAGAGTGAGAGACAGAGAGAGAGAGAGATAGAATTTAAAAAAATCAGGCACCAGGTGGCTCAGTCAGTTAAGTGGCTGGCTTCAGCTCAGGTCATGATCCCAGGGTCCTGGGATGGAGCCCAGCATCAGGCTCCCCGATCAGCAGGAGCCTGCTTCTCCCTCTCCCTCTGCCTGCTGCTCTGCCTACTTGTGATCTCTCTCTCTCTCTGTGTCAAATAAATAAATAAAGTCTTTAAAAAAAAATCATTACCTAGCATTTACTTTTAGAAAACAGGAATAGAAGTGTGTTTAGTAAGCACAGGAAGTACCTGAAAGTCTGTTTTTTATGTTTTGCTTCACAGAACTTCAGGACGCCTGTACATTCCATGCACATTAAAAACTGATCCAAGTGGGCAACCACGGAAATGCTCAGTGCCTGCAAATATGGTGGGGACACATCTCACTTGTCTGCATGTGGGCCTTTGTTAACTTCAGTTGTCTTATATAATTATGTGCTGTAACTGATACAAAATTAAAGTGAACACAAATTACAATGAATAAAAATTATTGTGTCTGCTCAGAAAACTTCATTATACGTCCTCAGATTTTTTGAGGGGAGAAAACTATGTCTTTATACTAGAGTTATGCTTCTAAATTAAATATCTATTAAATTATATCTTTTTTTAAAAATGTACCAAACAAGCTCGTCTTCCCTCCCTATTCTTTAACTTACTCAAGAGTTGAGTCACCTATATAGAATTGAAGCAATAAATCTGTCGGAAGTGAGTCTGAGTGGTGATTACAAGTGTGCAAAAAAATGCATTAGTATGTGCAGTATCGAGGACTTACACAATAAAAACAAGGGATAAAGAATGAGTTTGTTTATTTTAAAAATATATTTGAACATTTAAAATTCATAATGTCAAGGGGAATAAAAATCCTGACCCAGATTACTTGGAAGACATTAAAATTACTACAAAAATCTAACCCTACTACCTACTGACTCAATTAAGTGTTTCTTATCAGAGACTTTGCCATATCATGTGTTACCATACTTGCAGCTTGTGGTAGTGCCTTAATAAATATTGACTGGGCCCCTAAGTTATATATTGTTAAATGTTAGTTTCATGAGTGTGGATTTCTGCTTATGTCTGTGAAAAAGTAACCAGTACAGGACTTGCCCTCCTTCCATAAACAACTAAAAAACTGACAAAGTATATGAAACAACTTTTCAAACATTGGACAATAGCAGCACAGGACCCTGGTCCCTGAGATAAGGGAAAGAAAAGAGGTAAGCAGAACGATGACCCTACTTTTTGCCTGGAGGAAATTTCCAGATGATGGCACAGGGAGGGGGAACCCAAGAAAGCCTGTCACATTAGTTGAGGAAACAGATAAAAGCTTGGAGAGAAGCAAGATGACTGGAGTTTGTATACAGAAGACATCTCTAGAAGAGTCCCCTTGAATGTTTGGTGAAATGCTCATCTTCATGAGTGTAGAATGAAATTGAGATCTGTAGGACTAGGCAAAGAATAACTGTGAGAGACCTGCAAGCTGAACAATTCCCAGCACCCACACAGAGCTAGGAATCATTTGTGCTCCTACTATAGCCAGAGTGAAGAGATCTAATTGAACATCTAAAGATTTCACTGAAGGTCAGACCTTAGATGTGAGGATAAATAAAGTAGCTGTAGACTAAGGGCTGCTCTATACCTGCCCTGAGAGTGAACTAGATTTGGTAGGACCAGCTGATCTGTAAGTAACTTAAATGCCTTCTAAAATAAGTCTCAGTACACATTAAAGGAAGCCAACACAATCTAAATATTCAGAAATGTAGCTTATGTAATATCCAGCATCAAATGCAAAAATTACCAGATATGCAAAGAAGTGTAAAATGTGACTCAGAGTCAGAAGAAAAATCAACCAATAAAAACACACCTAGAGGGGCTCCTGGGTGGCTCAATTGGTTAAGTGCCAGACTCATGATTCTGGCTCAGGTCATGATCTCAGGGTTGTGAGATGGAGCCCTATGTTGGCCTTCATGCTCAGCATAGAGACTGCTTAAGATTCCACTTGCGATTTCCTCTGCCCCTTCCCGCCCCTGCCCAAATAAATAAACAAAACCTTTTTTTAAAAAAAACCCACACACCTAAAAATCAGAGATGATGGGATTTGGACAATGGACTTGATTTAAAAAATTTTTTTAAGTTTTTATTTAAATTCTAGTTAGTTAGTATACAATGCAATATTGGTTTCAGGAGTAGGATTCAGTGATTCATTACTTACATATAATATCCAGTGCTTATCATAAGTGCCCCCCTTAATACTCTTCACTCATCTAGGCCATCCCTGACCCACCTCCCTCCATGGTTTCTTCTCTATGGTTCTCTTATGGTTTGTTTCCCTGTCTTTTCCCCCCTTCCCATATGTTCATCTGTTTTGTTTCTTAAATTCCACATATGACTGAAATCATATGGTATTTTTCTCCGATGTACTTATTTCACTTAGGTAAATACACTCTACATCCGTCCATGTTGTTGCAAATGGCAAGATTTCATTCTTTTTGGTGGCTGAATAATATTCCACTGTATATATATACACACCACATCTTTATGTATTCATCAGTTGATGGACATTTTGCCTCTTTCCATATTTTGGTTATTGTTGATAATGCTATATACATTGGAGTGAGTGTACCCCTTTAAGTCTGTATTTTTGTATCTTTTGGATAAATATCTAGTAGTGCAATTGCTGGACCATAGGGTATTTCTGTTTTTAACTTTTTGAGGGAACTTCTTTCTGTTTTCCATAGTGGCTGTACCAGTTTGCCTTCCCATCAACAGTGCAAGAGGGTTCCCCTTTCTTCATAACCTCACCAATATCTGTTTCTTGTGTTGTTATTTTAGCCATCTGACAGGTGTGAGATGGTGTCTTATGGTTTTGATTTGTATTTCCTGATGATGAGTGATATTGAGCATCTTTTCATGTGTCTGTTAGCCATCTGGACATTTTCTTTGGAAAGATATCATTTCATATCTTCTGTCCATTTCTTTTTTTTTTTTTTTTAAAGATTTTATTGATTTATTTGACAGGCAGAGATCACAAGTAGGCAGAGAGGCAGGCAGAGAGAGAGGAGGGGAAGCAGGCTCCCCGCTGAGCAGAGAGCCTGATGTGGGGCTGGATCCCAGGAAGCTGGGATCATGACCTGAGCCGAAGGCAGAGGCTTTAACCCACTGAGCCACCCAGACACCCCTCTTCTGTCCATTTCTTAACTGGATCATTCCTTTTTGGGGGTGTTGATTTTGAGAAGGTCTTGGATACTAGTCCTTTATCAGATACAGGCAATGAACTTTAAAATAACTGTGATAAACATTCCCAAGGATTTAAATGAAAATAAAACATTTAACAAAGAAAAAAAGCATAAGGCTTAAAGAAGACTCAGTGAAAATCTAGAGTTGTAAAATTTGTGTTTTTTCAAGGAATTTGTCTATTTCATCTAAATTGTCTATTTTTGCCATAAACTTGTCCAAAATATTTCCTTACTATCTTTTAATATTTATAGGTTGTGTAATGATATCTATCCTTCCACTTTCCATAGTGGTAATTCATGTTTTCTCTATTCATTTTTCTTGATCAGTCTAGTTACAGTTTTATCAACTTTATCAAACTTTCACAGAACAATTTTTTTAATATTCATTATTTGCCCATTTTTCTATGTCACTTTTTAAAAGATTTTATTTATTTGATAGACAGATCACAAGTAGGCAGAGAGGCAGGCAGAGAGAGAGTGGGAAGCAGGCTCCCTACCGAGCAGAGAACCTGATGCGGGGCTTGATCCCAGGACCCTGAGGTCATGACCTGAGCTGAAGGCAGAGTCTTAACCCACTGAGCCACCCAGGCCCCCTGTTTTTTTTTTTTTTTTTAAAGGACTTTATTTGAGAGAAAGCATGCTAGAGAGAGAGAAAGACCATGAACAGGGTGTAGGGGCAGGCAGAGGGAGAAGCAGACTCCCAGCTTAGCAGGGAGCCTGATGTGGGATGCAATCCCAGGATCCTGGGATCATGACCTGAGCCGAAGGCAGATGCTTAACTGACTGAGTCACCCAGGTGCCCTCATTTTCTGTTTTTGCCCTTATTTCCTTTCTTTTACTTAGTTTTCATTTAATTTGCTTTTTTTCCTTAGATTCTTAAGATACAAGTTTAGATCAGTTATTTAGAATAGTCTTCTTTTCTAATACAGACATTTAAAATTATAAATTTCCTTCTAAGTATTACTTGGGCTGCATCCCTCAAATTTTGGTATTTTATATTTTCTTTAGCATTCAGGTAACAGTTTTTTTCGAATTTTCCAAAGATTTCTTCTTGGATCGGTTGATTATTTAAAAGTTATTTTTAATTTCCAAATACTTGATGATTTTCCAGGTATCCTTTTGTTACTGGTTTCTAATTTAATTTCTTTGTAGTCAGAGAATATGTTCTATATTACTTCAATCCTTTTAAATTATTGTTTTTTTTTTTAAATGGCCACCAGATGGTTTATCTTGGTGGTTGTTCCATGCACACTTGGAAAAAATATGTAATTTGTATTTTGGGGGTGTAGTTCTATAATGTGTAGATTGTAATATGTAGTGTAGCTCTATAAATAGCAATTAGGTCAAATTTGTTAATGTTATTGTTCAAACCCTCCATCTTGACTCATTTTCTGTCTACTTTTTTGCATTAATTGCTGATAGAAGAGCATTGAAATCCCCAACTTTAAATATGGATTTGCTCATTTCTCCTTCCAGTTCAGTCAGATTTTGCCTTATATTTTTTGTTCTGTTAGATACATACACATTTAGGGTGTTAGGCATTCTTTCTTCTTCTTCTTCTTTTTTTAAAAAGATTTTATTTATTTATTTGATGAGGCAAAGAGAGAGAACAAGCAGAGGGGTCAGCAGGCAGAGGGAGAGGGAGAAGCAGTCTCCCTAAAGAGCAAGGAGTCCAGTGCTGGGGGCTCTATCCCAGGACCCTAGGATCATGACCTGAGCCAAAGACAGACACCCAACCAACTGAGCCACACAGGTGTCCCCAGGATATTAAGATTTCTTAATGAGTTGACTGCTTCATCATTATGAAATGTCCCTGTTGTCCCTGGTAATACTTCTTAAGTCTACGTCATTCGCTATTAATATGATCACTCCATCTTTCTTATGCTTGGTGTGTGCTTATATTTGTTTTCCATTCTTTTACTTTAATCCATCTGTTTATATTAAGGAGGGTTTCTTATAAAGAGCACATGGTTTGGTCTTTCTTTTTTCATTCAGTGTGACAATCTCTACCCTTTTAAAGGGTGTGTTTGGTTCATTTATATATAATGTAATTATTAATATTTCTTTTCTGTTTCCTCTGTTCTTTGGTTCTTGCTTCCTCTTTTCTGCCTTCTATTGGCTTGAGTGTTTTTTAGTATTATATTTTACCTTCTCTATTTGCTTTTTAGCTATTCTTAAATTTTTTAATGTCTTCTCCTAACTTTACAATATTTATCTTTAGCTTAAAACTAGTGTCAGATAAGGATACAAAGTTAATATACAGAAATCTGTTGCATTTCTGCACAATAAAAATGAAGCAGAAGAAATAGAAACTAAGAAAACAATAATATTTACAATTGTACCCCAAATAGTAAGATACCTAGGAATAAACTTAACTAAGGAGGTGAAAGACCTGTACCCTGAAAACTATAAAAGAACTTGAAGATGACACAAACAAATGGAAAGATAGTCCATGCTCCTGGATTGGAAGAACCAATATTGTTAAAATGTCCGTACTACCCAAAACTATCCATAGATTAATGCAATCAAAATATCAATGACATTTTTCACAGAACTAGAACAAATAATACTAAAATTTGTATGGAACCACAAAAGACCCTGAATAGCCAAAGCAATCTTGAGAAAGAAGAACAAAGCTGGAGGTATCACAATTCCAGACTTGAAGTTACATTACGAAGCTGTAATAATCAAAACAGTATGACACTGGCACAAAAATAGACACATAGACCAATAAAACAGAATAGAGAGCCCCCCCCAAAACCCACACTTAATGGTTAATCTATCCATGAAGAAAGAGGCAAGAACATACAATATGGAAAAGACAGCCTCTTCAATAAATGATGCTGTGAAAAATGGACAGCTACAAGCAAAAAAAATGAAACTGGACCATTTTCTTACACCATACACACAAATAAGCTCAAAATAGATTAAAGACTTAAATACGAAACCTGAAATCATAAAACTTCTAGAAGAAAACATAGGCAGTAATTTCTTTGACATTGGCTATAGAAACATTTTTTCTAGATATGTCTCCTCAGGCAAGGGAAACTAAAGCAAAAATTAAACTATCGGGACTACAGAAAATAAAAGGGTTTTGCATGGCAAAGGAAACCATCTTTAAAACAAAATAATCCAACACCAAAAAAAAACCCCAAATAATCCAATTAAAAATGGGCATAAAATATGAATAGAAATTTTTCCAAAAAACATACAAAAGACCAACAGACACATGAAAAGATGCTCAACATCACTAATCATCAAGGAAATGCAAATCAAAACCACAGTGAGGTATTACTTTACACCTATCAGAATGACTAAAATTAAAAAGACAAAAAATAACACATTTTGGCAAGGCTGTGGGAAAAAAGGACCCCCTCATGTACTGTTAATGGGAATGCAAATTGTTGCAGTCACTGTGGAAAACAGTATGGAGGTTCCTCAAAAGATTAAAAACAAAATTACCATATGATCTAGTAATTCTACTATTGGGTATTTACCAAAAGAAAATAAAAATTTTAATTTGAAAGAATAGAGGCAACCCTATGTTTATTGCAATAGCCAAGGTATGGAAGCAACCCAAGTGTTAATTGATAGATGAATGGAAGAGAAAGTATGGTGTGTGTGTATGTGTATAATGGAGTGTTACTCAGCTCTAAAAAGGAATGAGATGTTGCCATTTGCAGCAACATTGACTGACCTAGAGAGTATATGTTAAGTACAATAAGTCAGAGAAGACAAACACCTTATGACTTAACTCATATGCGGATTTTAGAAACAAACAATGAACAAATGAACAAACAAAGAAGAAAAAAGAGACAAAAAACCAGACTCTTAAATACAGAAAACAAACTGATGGTTGCCAGAGAGGATGTGGGTGGGGGAAGGGGTGAAACAGATGAAGGGGATTAAGAATACACTTATCCTGATGAGCACTGACTCGAGTACAGAACTGTTGAGTCATTCTATTATACATCCAAAACTAATATAACACTGTATGTTAATTATATTTCAATAAAAAATAAATTTAAAATAATGTTATATCACTTTGTGAATAATGTAAGACCCTGTAATATTATAGTTACACTTTCGTCAGTGATTTCTGGATAAACTTTTAAGAAGCAGGTCTTTAAGGTTAAAAAAAAAAAAAAGGCCCTGATTTGTATCATTTACCAATTTCATGAAGTAAACAGTTTTATATGGATGATTTCAAGCTACCAAAGTGATGTCAGTGAATTCAGAGTTTAGAAGAGATATATATAATCAGCTTTTGCAAGCCAACTCAAGCTGACTGCACTACCCCCACTAATTTCCCTCTTTTATTCATGTGTTCTTACAATCATATATTTTATCTCTGCATACATTAGAAACTTGACAATAATTTTTATTATTTTTATATCAAGTATCAATTATCTTTTAATGAAATTTTTAAATGATAAAAATAAATCTGTAATATCTACCCACATCTTCATTATTTCCAGTTCTCTTCATACCTTTGTATAGATCACAGATTTTAGCTATTTTGTAGGCAGATCTTTCTGGCCAAATTTCATTGTCTGTAGACATGTTATTTTTCCTTGTACTAATTTTGTATGGTACTTGACTATGGTACTTTCTGTTCAACTTTAGGTGAAATTTGCTTCTCTGGACTTTTAGAATAAGGGTATTTTTAGGCAAGGGTTTTTTACTTCACAGATCTCCCTTATCTGTCATTTTGTGCATTATTTTAAAATGCAGTAGCTTGCTTTCTCTGGTTTCTTGGTTTTATTTCCTTCTCTACTTTGGTCTAGACCTTGTTTGTTCCTTTATCCTTGTTATGCCTTTTCTGTGCAATTTTGATTCCACGTATAGATCCAGATTGCTCCGGATCCTTTGGTCCCTCTTAGGAAAGGTATTTTCACATCTACTCCTGCAGGCTGCCCCCAGAAGCCAGTTGCATGCTTATCTTTTATGTTGGTGCTTCCAGGAAGACTCCTGGAGTTTCACCTGCTACAAAGTCCTCAGGCTCTTTTGCTCAAAGCTTCAGAGACTGTTTGCTCTGTGTAGCTTGAATTTCTGCTGCCAATTTTTCCCACCAGAAGAGCCAAATCTATGGGTAATCTTCAGTGGCATAAGGCAGGAGCCCAGAGATCCTGGTCCAGCAGAGACCTTTCACTAGCATTGGGGAAGAGTTGTCATGTACCCTACATCTACTTTCTCTGAATTTTAAGAACTTGGAAAGAAGACCAGAGCATATAATTAATGTTTCACGTTTCAACATATTGAGGATACCACTGGACCCATTTCAGATGTAATAAAATCCTAGGACTATAACCTTAGTAACACACACACAGACACACATACACACACTACTTGACCTACAATTTTTGTGTATTTATAGCTCCAGTGCAGTGATTTTTCTGTGACCTCATATCACTTTCTTCTGGAGTGAAGGAATGAGGATAGAGGCTAGTTAACCTGTTTTCAGGCAGATGCTACCTTAGGGGGCTAATTAGTCTTACTAAATTGTACACATAGACAAGTTGTACATATTTACGAATAAGGCCTATCTGTGGGAATATTTAGAAAAATTAAAAGGTTGAAATCATTCAATTGTAGAATCTAACAGTTGACACCAATTCTCTACAGATCTGTGTGAACCAGAAGTTTACTTTGGAACAGCTGGGAAACCAGGTGAACTTTGTTCTTCTCTTCCCACAGAGAGCAGGGACATCAAACAGTGGCATTTGCAGTGGGGCAGCAGAGGGACCAGTGATCTGTTTGTTTTGCCCCACAAGTACTAGACTATGCTCAGCTCAACCAGCCACTTTTCATGGGCCCACCCAAAGATCTCAGGACTGGTCTTCTCCTGGTGAAAAAGCAATGGGAAATGAAATACCTAAATAACCTTGGAAGAAAATATGAATGAGTTATAGGATGAATGGGGATATCACAGGATGTTGAGTGCAGAATAGGTTCTAGCTTTACCTGCCCTGCTGGCCACCCTACCAGTTATGTCCTCTGGCTGGGCCTCAGTTTTTCTTTCTGTAAAATGAAGTCATTGTATTCAATGGTCTTGAAGGGTTTTGCCAAAGGGACCATCAGCAATAGACAAAGCCATTAAAAAATTATTTGGGGCCCCTTCATTAAGTCACTGATCATGTTGTTAGTACTTAGTCCATACTAGCTGTTTTGTAATAATGATAGTCATTGCTATCTACTGGGCCAGCACTTTAATAGCACAACGAATAGACTTCAAAATGGCCCTAGAAGATGGGTATTCATATTCTTTTAAAAATTTTTAAAATTTATTTATTTGTCAGAGAGAGAGGGAGGGAGCATGGGGGGCCACAGGCAGAGGGAGAAGCTGGCTCCCCACTGAGCAAGAGGCCCAATGAGGGACTCGATCCTAAGAACAAGGATCATGACCTGAGCCAAAGGCAGACACTTAACTGACTGAGCCATTCAGGCATCCCTCATATTCTTACTGCTAATGAGAAAACAAAGTCTAGGAAAAGATAAGTAACTTCTCCAACATCATGTAAGTTCTAAGTGGTCTATGATTTAAACCCAGGAATCTCTGACTCCAATTTCATGCCCATTTTTTTCCACAGACTGCACATGAAAATACTTAGTACCTGCCCTCAAGAATGGACAGGTAAATAAAAGAAGCACACAGCATCCTTTTGTCTGTACACCAGTTTTATAGATAAAATAAAGCTGCCAGGCTCTGCCTGGTATATTGTCTATGATACATTGTTTAGGATCTAGAGGTCCACAAGCACCTAGGATTCCCTGATGTGATGTGACCTGAGGGGCTGGGATCACAGTGCTGTGTACACAGGACTTACTAAGAAGGAGAATAATGTTCTGGGTACTGTACTAGGTGATTTACTTAAATTGCGAATTCAGTTCTCCTAACAAGTCTATGAAGTAGGTATAATAATTCCCACTTTCTAGATGGGAAACTGAGGCATTGAGCGTTACGTAACTTGCCTAATTCACTGAATAGCTAAAAGTCTTATTCTATAGAAGTGAATGTATAAAGTAAATGACCAAACGACACTAGTTTTAGTGGTGTTCCAAGTCAGGGAGCAGCAGGGTCCATGTTCTTTTCTTGTTCTAATCTTTGTAGTTGTGATCATTTCTCATGCTTACTTCTATCACTATCTAATGCTACTTTTATCACCACTACATTCTTGCTTTGCACTGGGTAGATGATTTCCAAATACAAATCTGGAAATAAACTCCACTTCTAGGAACAGATTCCTATACCTGAGATCCTTCCCTTATTTAAAATCCAGACTCCTTGACATTCTAGTGTCCTGGCCCACTTTATACCATGTTTTCAAAATTTTGCACCCTTTCTCCATACTCCCTAGTATCCCACTTTGTGGTCAGGAAGAAGCCAATTGTCAGAGGAGCTTCTGGAGTGGGGACTGAAGGAGCTTCTGTAATCTGTTACCTGTTTCACAATTTTGCCTGAAACCAGCCCTGCCATGGAGCTCTAATCTATGCCCCTGGCCCTGACCTCTAACCCTGTTTCCATCTTTGCCAAGCCTGTCCAGGTGTCCTGCAAATGGCATGCTAGAGAAGACCAGCTTTCCCTGAATGCCTACCTTTGACCAGTGACTTTTGTTCCTTTACACATGAAAGTTTCCAGAGTCTACTCAGCTCTAGGGTCAGTGGCCTCTGCACCTGTTGACCTAGAGGTCAGGTACAGTTGGTTTAGGTTGAACATTATACTGACAAGGAAAGGGTTTTCTTGGGAAGTTCTTTTGCTTGAAGAATGGATATCTCTAGATTTTGAAATGAGGACAGTCTGCAGTCTTTCCCAGTATATTATAGAAGAATGAATTCGAAAAAGAAGTCCAGAGCTTTGTAACATTGAATGATGCTGACCACCTCTGCTCAGTTACTCCTTAGTCTATAAAACATCCTAATATCTGCCCTTCACAGTATACCCTGTGAGCATGGAGACAGATAAAAAGGCTCCCCTTTTGCTCTTCCTTTTCCCTACCTTTCTCTCTTTCCTTCCTTTTTTTGTTCTTTTCTTCAGTTTAAAAATATATCTTTGTTCTCCACCCTTTCCCGTCCTTGAAGTGGCCAGAGGTCGTAGAGCCTGAGAGTCTAGGGCAAAGAGGCAGCTGGAGGTCAGGAGATTGATTATATACAGAGGAAGTGGGCAAAGAGCTAAGAATATTGACAATATTGGGATCCAGGTTCCTCTCTGTCAGAGAAGGAAGCTGCAAATATGGAGAGGAAGAAAACTAGAAGATTTGCTGTGGTGTTCAATTGGAATTGGAGGAATCAGTATGAATTCATGGTTGGAGAGAGAGAGAGAAAGAAAGAGGGAAATGAAAAAAAAAAAAGAAAGGGGGCAATAGATGTATGTTATGTTTTGTGTGTGTGTGTGTGTGTGTGTGTGTGTGTGTGTGTGTGTGTGTGTATTCCTAGCTATCTGTAGGCCTAGTATCAATTTCTTTCCAACCAACCCAGATTTTGGTTCTTAAATACCATCCTATACTAAAAAGATAATGTTTCTCAGAGAAACAAGATTCCATAAACAGAGATTCCAGAACTGGTGTGGAAACTACAAGATAGGCCTGGATGTCTTAATCTTCCAGAAAGTGAAGTGCTTAAAAAATAATGGGGCTTGTGAAATATACTCAGGAAGAAGCTTGAAGGGCCACCCAGTGGCCAAATTTATAATTTGAACATAAAAATAAATGAGGAGGAAGATTCTTGGAAGATGGCAGACTAGAAAGCACCAGGAAACTGTCTCCCCACTCAGACAATGATTATACTGGTAATATAATCTGGTAAGATCTGTTTGATGTAGCTACTTTGGAATTATGGAGGCTAATGAAGGCTTCCAACATCTAGGAGAAGTCTTGGAAGGAAGACAAATTGCCATTAACTTCAGTTCTTACCTTGGATACCCATTCCCTTCTTCCCACCCTGCATCAGGCAGGTTTGCACATATTTCAGAGAACCTTACATACAGCTATGGGAGCTAGAGTGGGCAATAAGGATCCTGTCATGCAAATATCAGGGATCTGTATTATGGTCACTGATTGTTGCTTCTAAACATGGAGGTGCAGATACAGAGGAGCGAAGACTTTGTTATTTCACCTCCTTTCATTGTTGTAAGTCTTTCCTCCTCTGAGTGATGTCCAGAGAATTTGAAGAGCTAACAACTTTCCCCCCCCTTTCATATTTCTCTTTTTCTCTCTTTTGAGAGCCATACATTTAAGGCTAGAGCATCTAAAAGCAATGATATGTTCTGGAGAAATTAGAAAGTTACTGCACAAACCCAGAGAAAGAAGTAGGATCAAAAAAGACCATAAGTTTTCATTTATATCTGATCCTTGGTACAGAAAGAGCCTACAGCAATAAAAACGAACAAACAAACAAACAAAAACAAACACACCTGGAAACACTGGGGAAGAAGGAGAATTTTATTTCCAGAGTTACTACATTATTAGATTCCAATGTCCAGTTTTCAACAACAACAAAAAAAATCACAAGGCATACCATGAAACAGGAAAGTATAGACTATTTAAAGGAAAAAAAAATAAACCAACAGAAACTGTTCTTGAAAAGGACCTGATAATGGATCTATGACACAAAAACTTTATAACAACTATCCTAAAAATGTTCAAGGGACTAAAAGATGTGGAGAAAGTCAAGAAAACAATATATAAACAAAGTAGAAATATCAATAAAAAGAAAACTTAAAAAGAAACAAAAGAGAAATTCTGAAGCTAAAAAAGTAAAATAACTTAAGTAAAAATTCACTAGAGGGATCCAAAGACATATTTGAACAGGCAGAAGAAAGAATCAGTGAACTGAAAGATAGGACAATTGAAGTTATAGAGTCTGTGGAACAGAAAGAATAAAAATGGAAGAAAAATGAACAGAGCCTAAGGGACCTGTAGGACATCAAACACAGAACAATATATGCATTGTGGGAGCCACAGAAGGAAAGGAAAAAGGAGTAGAAAAAGTATTTGAAGAAGTAATTATCAAAAGTGTCCCAAATTTGATGAAAACATGAATATAAATATCCAAGAAGCTCAATGAACACCAAGTAGGGGCCCCCTACCAAGACATATAATAACCAAACTACTAAAAGCCAAAGATAAAAAGAGAATATTGAATGCAGCAAGAGGTAAGTGACTTATCACATACAAGGATCTTTGATAAGATTAATATTAATTAATCTTATTGAATAATTGACAGATTATTAATGAATTAATAATTCATCTTCAAAAACTTTGTAGGCCAGAAAGCAGTGGGCTGATATATTTAAATGCTAAAAGAAAAAAAGAAACTGGGGTGCCTGGGTGGCTCAGTGGGTTAAAGCCTCTGCCTTCGGCTCAGGTCATGGTCCGGGAGTCCTGGGATCGAGCCCCGCATCGGGCTCTCTGCTCAGCAGGGAGCCTGCTTCCCTCTGCCTCTCTGCCTACTCTCTGTCTGTCAAATAAATAAATACAATCTTTAAAAAAAGAAAAAAAGGAACTGTCAACCAAGAATCCTACATCCAAAGCAAAACTGTTCTTCAAAAATGAGGGAGAAATTAAGACATTCCCAGAAAAACAGCAGCTAGGGAAGTTTGTTACTACTAGATGTACAAGAAATGTTAAAAAGGAGTCCTGAAGGTTGAGATCAAAGGACACTAGATGATAACGTGAAATGTGTTTGTCTGTGTGTGTGTGTGTGTGTTTAAAGATTTTATTTACTTGAGAGAGAGAGAGAGAGATCATGAGCACGAGGGAGGGGGTGGAGCGAGAAGCAAACTCTCCACTGAAACAGAAGCCTCATGCAGGACTCAATCCCAGGATGCTGGGATCATGACCTGAGCTGAAGGCTGCTGCTTAACTGACTGAGCCACCCAGGCACCTGATAACATGAAATCTTATGCAGAAATAAAGATCACAGCAAAAGACAATAAATGGATTATTATAAAAGTTAGTATTGTAAAAATGATTTGTAACTTTACATTTTGTTTTCTATATATACATATGAAACTAATGCATTAAAAACCAGTTATTCATTCATTTTTATTTTATTTTATTTATTTTAAAGATCCATTTACTTATTTTAGAGAGAGAGAGTGCACGCACACAAGTGGGGAGAGGGGCCAAGGGACAGAGAATCTTTAAGCAGACCACCTGCTGAGCACAGAGCCTAACGCAGGCTTAATCTGAGGACCCTGAGATCTTGATCTGAGCTGAAATCAAGAGCCAGCTGCTTATCAGACTGAGCCACCCATTTGTTTTTCACCCATTTGTGATCCCATTTGTTTTTAGACACATGATATATCAAGATGTAATTTTACGACATCAACAACTGAAAGGGGTGGATAATAAAGCTGTAAAAAAGCAGTGTTTGTATGTTATTGAACTTGAGATTATATAAATTCAAACAAGAGTCATAACTTTAGGATGTTAAATATAATCTCCATGGTAACTATAAGGAAAATAGCTATATTTATACATAGCCAAAAGGATAAATCCAAAAGAAAATGAGAAGGGAATTGAAATGTTTCACTATCAAAAAAAAAAAAAAAATCATCTACACACAAATGAAGATAGTGATGCAGGAAAAGAGGAATAAAAAAGCTATACAGCATATAGAAAACAAATAATATGATGTCAGAAGTAAGTCCTTTCTTATCACAGTAATTACTTTAAATGCAAATGAATTACTCTTCAATCAAAAAACAATTTAGCAGAATGGTAAAAACACACTACCCAACTATACACTGGACAAGAGACTTATTTTGATACAAAGACACAAACAGATTGAAGATTAAAGGATGGAAAAGATATTCCAAAAGGGAGCAGCATTGACTGTAATATCAGATAAAGTAGATTTTAAATCAAAAAAGTTTACAAGAGGCAAATAAGGACATTTTACATTAATAAAAATTTCAATACTGAAAGAATATATATATAACATTTATAAACATTTATACACCTAATAACAGACCATCAAAATATATGAAGTAAAAATTGATGGGATTGAACGGAGAAATAGTTCTTTTTAAAATTTTTATTTAATTTTTATCTTTTATTTTATTTTATTTTTTAAAGATTTTATTTATTTGTCTGAGAGAGAGAGCATGAGCAGCAGGAAGGGATAGGGGGAGAGGGGGAAGCTGGCTCCCCACTGAGCAGGAAGCCTGATGTGGGGCTCAATCCCAGGACTCTGGATCATGACCTGAGCCAAAGGCAACACTTAATGCACTGAGTCACCCAGGCGCCCCTAATTTTTACTTTTAAAAAGATTTGTTTATTTATTTGCAAGAAAGAGAGTGAGGGGAGGGGCAGAGAGAGAGGGAGAGAGACTCCTTAAGCAGACTCTCTACGGAGCATGCAGTCTGATGCAGGGTTCAATCCCAAGACCTCAAGATCATGACCTGAGCTGAAGTCCAGAGTCAGCCTCCCAGGTGCTCCAGAAATAGTTCTATAATAATAGTTGGAGATGTCAATACCACACTCTCAATAATGGACAGAACAACCAGGCAGAAAATAAGTGTGGAAATTGAGGACTTGAACAACTTATTAAACCAAAGGGACATATACAGAACACTCTACCCAATAACAACAGAATACAATTTTTTCTCAACTGTGCATGGGATATTTTCCAGGGCAGACCATATGTTAAGCCATACACTAGGTCTCAAAGATTTTAAAAGATAGATATGATACCAGGATTCTTCTGTGACTGCAATAGGATGAAGTCACAAACGAATATCAAAAAGAAAACTGGAAAATTCACAAATCTGTGGAAGTTAAACAATACATTGTTGAACAATCAATGGATCAAAGAAAAAAATCACAAGTGAAATTGGAAAATACTTAGGTATGAATGAAATGAAAACATAACACAATGTGGGACACAGCAAAAGCGGTCCTAAGGGGGAAATTTATACCTATAAATGCATTTAAAAAGATGAAAAGATCTCAAATCAACAGCCTAGTTTCACAACTTAAGGAACTAGAAAAAAGAACAGCAAACTAACCTCAGTTGGTAAAAGGAAGGAAATACCAAAGACTATGGTAGAAATGAATGAAATAGAGAATAGAATAGAAAAACTAGAGAAAATCAATGAACCCTAAAGTTGTTCTTTGAAAAGATCCCCAAAATTGCAAACCTTTAGCTTGGCTGACTGAGTAAAACAGAAAGAAGTCTCAAATTACTAAAATCAGAAATGAAAGGAGGAACATTACTGATTTTAAGAAATAAAAATGATTATGAGATTATTATGAATAATACCATGTCAACAAATTGGATAATCTAGATAAGACGGACAAATTCCAAGAAACACAAAACCTATCAAGACTATATCATGGGGTGTCTGGGTGGCTCAGTTGGTTGAGCGACTGCCTTCGACTCAGGTCATTATCCTGAAGTCCCGGGATCGAGTCCCACATCAGGTTCCCAACTCCATGGGGAGTCTGCTTCTCCCTCTGAACATCTCCTCTCTCATGCTCTCTCTCACTCTCTCTCCCCTCAAATAAATACATAAAATCTTTTTGTAAAAAAAAAATTATTTCATGAATGGGGTGCCTGGGTGGCTCCAGGGTTAAGCCACTGCCTTTGGCTCACGTCATGATCTCAGGGTCCTGGGATCAAGCCCTGCATTGGGCTCTCTGCTCAGCAGAGAGCCTGCTTTCTCCCCCCAACCCCGCTCTGCCTGCCTCTCTGCCTGCTTGTGATCTCTCTCTCTGTCAAATAAATAAATAAAATATTTTTAAAAAATACTATATCATGAAGAACTAGAACACCGGAATAGATATTTATTTAGTAAGGAGATTGAATCAGTATTTAAAAATCTCCCACCATCAAAAAGCCCTGGATCTGATGTCTTGACTGGTGAATCCTACCATACATTTAAAGAACCAACACCAATCCTTCTTAAACTTTTCCAAAAAATTTAAAAGGAAAGAACACTTTCTAACTTATTCTGAGGCTTATTATATGATATCATACTTATTCTATGATATAAAGCCAGACAAGGACACTGCAGGAAAAGAAAACTAGAGACCAATATCCCTGTGAATATTGATTAATAAATCCTCAACAAAATACTAGCAAACTGAATTCAGCAGCATATTATACACCATGACCAAGTGGGATTTATTTCTGGAATGCAAAGATGGTTCTACATATGAAAACCAATTACTGTAATACACATTAACAAAATGGCAGAAAACCCCCACATGATCATCTAAATTGACACAGAAAAAGCATTTGATAAAATCCAACATTTTGTCTTTCATGACAAAAAAATCATTCAACAAACTAGGAGTGGAAGGGAACTACCTCAATACAGTAAAAGCCATATATGAAAAACCCAAAGCAGAAATCATATTCAATGGTGAGAGACTGAAAGCTTTTCCTCTACAATTAGGAATAAGGCATTCTTTCTTTATGGAATAGAAGACTTAATATTGTTGTGATGTAAATACTACCCCAAACATTTTACAGATTAAATGTTACCAAAATCCCAACTTTTTTTTTCATAAATAGAAAAAAATCTTAAAATTCAGATGGAATCTCAAATGATCCTGAATAGTTAAAATCTCTTGACAGAACAAAGGTGGAGTACTCAGACTTCCTGATTTCAAGACTTACCATATGTTACAGATACCAAGAGTATGGTACTGGCATGAAGACAGATGCATAGACCAATGGAATAGAATAGAGAGCCCAGAAATAAACACTTGCATATATGGTTAAATTATTTTCCACAAGGGGGCTAAGGACATTAAAAAAAGATAGTCTTTTCAATAAACTGGACTGGGAAAACCAGATACGAAGACATAAGAGAATGAAGTTGGAGTCTCACTCAATATCATATACAAAAATTAACTAAAAACTATTTAAAGACCTAAACTTAAGGCCTAAAAGTAGAAAAAAAAGACCTTAGAAGAAAACATAGGGCAGAAGCTTTATGATATTGGATTTGGCAATGATTTCTTTGATATGACATCAAGACACAGGCAACAAAAGCAAAAATAGACAAATTGAACTTAATGAGAATTAAAACTTTTGAGCAACAAAGGACACTATGAGCAGATTGAAAGGCAAACCACCGAATGCAAAAACATATTTGCATATCAGGTAACTGATAAGGGGTTAATATCCAAAATATATAGAGAACTCCTAAAACTCAACAACAGAACAGATAACCAATTCAAAAGTGGGCAAAGGACTTGAATAGACTTTCCTGAAAAGAAATTATACAAATGGCCAATAGGCATATGAAAAGATGCTCAATATCACTAATCATTAGGGAAATGTAAATCAAATCTATAATGAGATACTATCTCATACCCACTGGGAAGGCTACTATTTAAAAACAACAACAACAACCTGGAAAGTAATAAATGTTGGCAAGGGTGTGGAGAAATTAGAAACTTGTGTACCATTTGTGGGAGTGTAAAATGGTACAGCTACTATAGAAAACACTAGGGAGATTCCTCAAAAAATTAAACATAGAATTATCATATCCTCAATGGTGTTGGGAAACTGGACAGCAACTTGCAAAAGAATGAAATGAGCACTTTCTTACACCATACACAAAAATAAATTCCAAATGGATTAAAGACCTAAATGTGAGACTTGAAACCATAAAAATCGTAGAAGAGAACACAGGTAGTAACTACTTTGACATCAGCCATAGCAACTTCTTTCTAGATATGTCTTCTGAGGCAAGGGAAACAAGCAAAAGTAACCTATTGGGGCTATATCAAAATAAAAACTTCTGCACAGAGAAGGAAACAATAAAAAAACTAAAAGGCAACTTGCAGAATGGAAGAAGATATTTGCAAATGACATATCTGATAAAGAGTTAGTATCCAAAATGCATAAAGAACTTATAAAACTCAACACCCGAAAAACAAATAATCTAGTTTAACAATGGGCAGAAGACATGAATAGACATCTCTCCAAAGAAGTCAACCAAGATGGCCGACAGATACATGAAAAGATGCTCAACATCAGTCATCACCAGTGAAATACGAATCAAAACTGCAATGAGGGGTGCCTGGGTGGCTCAGTGGGTTAAAGCCTCTGCCTTTGGCCCAGGTCATGATCCCAGGGTCCTGGGATCGAGCCCTGCATCGGGTTCTCTGCTCAGTGGGGAGCCTGCTTTCTCCTCTCTCTCTGCCTGCCTCTGCCTACTTGTGATCTCTGTCTGTTAAATACACAAATAAAATCTTTTTAAAAAAACTTTCTTAAAAAAAAAACTGCAATGAGATATGCTCTCACACCTGTCAGAATGGCTAAAATAAAAAACAAGAAACAACAGGTGTTGGTGAGGATGTGGAGAAAAGGGAACCTCCTCGCACTGTTGGGAGGAGTGTAAACTGCTGCAACCGCTGTGGAAAACCATATGGAGGCTCCTCAAAAATTTAAAAATAAAACTACCCTATGATCCAGTAATTGCACTACTAGGTATTGACCCAAAGAATACAAAAATACTGATAATTCAAAAGGATACAACACTCTGATGTTTATAGCAGCATTATCTACAATAGCCAAAGTATGGAAACAGCCCAAATGTCCATTGACTGATCAATAGATAAGGAAGGTGTGGTGTATATATACAATGGAATATTACTCAACCATTAAAAAGAATGAAATCTTGTCATTTGCAACAGCATGGTTGAAGCTAGAGCGTATAATGCTTAGCGAAATAAGTCAGTCAGAAAAAGACAAATACTGTGTGATCTCACTCATATGTGGAATTTAAGAAATAAAACAAATGAGCAAAGGGCAGGGGGAGAGAGAGAGGCAAACCAAGCAACAGACTCTTAACTACAGAGAACAAACTGAGGGTTACGAGAATGGAGGTGGGTGGAAGGATGGGTGAAATAGGTGATGGGGATTAAAGGTGCACTTGTGTTGAGCACCAGATGTTGCATGGAAGGGTTGAATCCCTGTATTGTACACCTGAAACTAATATTACACTGTATATTAACTAATTGAAGTTTAAATAAAAACTTAAAAAGAAGAATTACTACATGATCCAGAAATTCCACTTCTGGCTATATACTCAAAAGAACTGAAAGCAAGGTCTTGAAGTGATATTTACACACCCATGTTTATAGACGTATTATTTGCAATAGCTAAAATGTGGAAGCAACCCAAGTGTTCACTGATAGATGAATAAATAAATAAATATGGTAAATACTAGAATGGAACATTATTCAGCCTTTAAAAAGAAGGAAATTAATGACATATGTTACACTCTAAGTGCCACTTAAATGAGGCACTTAGAGTGGTCAAAATCATAGAGCCAGAAAATAATGGGGTGGTTACCAGGGGCTTGGGCTAGAGAGAAATGAGGAATTTTTGTTTACTGGATAGAGAGTTCCAGTTTTTCAAGAAAAAAGAAGTTCTGGAAATGGATAGTCACAGTCACACAGCAACATGAATGAACTGCACACTTAAAAATGGTTAATATGATAAATTTTATGTAATATGTATTTTACCACAATAAAAAATTGAAAAAAAATGATAGTAAAGGATTATAACCCACTGAGAAAGGTGGGAACCCTGAGTCCATGCTGATAAAAACAAATAAAAGGAAATAAATAAATAACTGGAGAACAGGAAGCACTTGTTTACTTTAGAATGTCAATTGATAAAAGCACAAAGAATGATATAAGCAGAAAAATCGCTATTTGGCAATCAATATAGTAATAATTGATCGAGGCAAGAGACCTCAATGAATGCTGAAACTAGGCAGTGCCTGTCTGAGGAGGAATAAAATATTAAATAGTGTCAACATATCTTCCCACAAACTACTCATTAATTAAGAGGAAAATAAATTTACAGTGTAGAAATCTGTCAGACACCACCTTAACCAAGCAAAGTTAACAGAACTGATAATGAGACAAGTCACTTTCATGTTCCTTCTAATGCAAACCTGAGAAGAAAGTGAGTTTTATTTTTTTCTCTTCAATTCTTTTACATATTATATTTTTTCGTACATGACTGGATTGGCAAGGTCCACAAGTAAAATGTTGAATAGAAATGATAAGAGTAGAACTTTTTCTTGATCTCAAAGGGGAAGCTTACATTCACCATTCTACCACTGAGTATGAAGATTTCGTATATATAAAGAGAACATTTCTTTAAAGTATTTATATATATTACACACACACACACACACACACACACACACACACACACACAATTGGATTAAACATGTTTCCTAGGATGAATCTGCCAAGAGGTTTTAAAAAAAATGGTTGCTGAATTTTAGCAAATGCTATTCCTGTACTGACTGATGTGGTTATATAATTTTCCTCCTTTATTCTGTTAATGTGACCAATTACACTGATTGATTTTTCAAAAGATAACTTGCATTCCTGGAATAAGTCCAACTTGCTAATGATTCAGTATCCTTTTTAGATATTGCTGGGTTCAATTTGCTAACATTTTGCTTGGAATTTTTACATCCATGTTCATAAAAGTTACTTTCTTTTTATATTTCATATTTATATATTTATATTTTATATTTTTATATCATGTCCTTGATGGTTTTTGCTTTCAAACTATTCTTACCGGCCTCAAAAATTAGTCAGGGAGTGCTCCTTTTTTTTCTATTACCTGGGAAAGTATGTGTAAGATTGTTATAATTCTTTTTAAACGTTTGGTAGAATTCATTAGTGAAGCTGTCTAGCCCTGGACTATTTGTGAAAAGGATATTTTTGTGGACTCCTCTGGGAAAAGAATGGGAGCCTGAGAATCTTCCCTCGTCCAGGGACTTCTGAGGGATAGGACTGAGACAGAAAGAGCTGGTGGTGTGTGGCATTTCAACCGCCTGACATTTTTCTAGAAGGACAGTGCCCTTGGTTCTCACCTCTCTCATCGCACTCTCCCTGAGCAGTGGTCTGTGGGATAGTGGGTCTATGAGCATCAGTTCTCAGGCTACTGATCGCACCTTACCAAAGATCCAGACTCAGGTCTTTCAGAGGAGAAGCCTTGGTGTTAGGCAGAAAGCAATGAGGGGGAAGGCGGGGAGGGACTGGTTCAACCAGACAGAAGTTCTTTGTTTGCTCTGCTTCTTTGTAAATGAGGCAACATTTGGAAACAACAAATATTGGTTCAGAGAGCCAGTGCATTCCTGCCCATCCCTTTAGGTCAGCAACCCACCCCTCACCCCCTGCACGTACACACAAGTTCAGCTCTTTCTACAAGAGACCCAATCCCACTGAAATTTAAGAGTTTTATTTAGATTATGGTGGAAGATTTGGGTCATGACTTGGCTTGGTTTATAACTGGAAGCTCTCTTCATTCCCCCCAGCCCCTCTTATCTCCTTCCTCCCCTTCCTCCCTTCATTGCTCCCTTCTATTTCTGGATAAAGCAAGAGAAAATGAATATCCAGAAGTAAGCTGTGGTCTAGAGAAGGCTGGGACTTAGGAGATTTGAGTTCGGGTCCTAGAGCTCTGTGAAGGAGGAGCTGTCATTTTAGTATAGAGTCCACATCTGAAAAATGAGGAACTGACCTCATCTCTCCAGGTAATTGGTCAAGATCACAAAGATCTTGCCCCAGAACAGTGCTTGGAACATGGAAGGACAGAGAATGTGATACTTTCCTTCCATCTGAGCATAATAAATTGGTGCATACCTGAGGTTCTGCCGTTGGGGCACTCAGGCCACTCCCAGAGGGACAAGCCCCTCTGCACATTGAAATGTGGGGTGGTGTGTCTGTGAAGAAATGGCAGGGCTGAGAGGACCCTGTCTGTCCCTTTCAATGTGAGCCTAGATGAGTCCTTTGGTCTCTGTATGTCCCTGTTTCCTGCGAGAGGCACTGTCGCTGGTGGATGGGTACATGCGCTCTGGAACCAGACGGCTTGATTATGCATCTGACTCACTAGTTGATTTTGGACAAGGTATTGACCCCTCACGGCCTCAGTTTCCTCACCTCATCTTTAATGCGGAGTCTCTTACACTGACCAGAAGGTGCTCCCTCTAAGGGGCTCAAGCTTGGCTGTGGCTCTCACCTTGGAGGAACTGCCTCAGGAAAGGCTCACTACCCCTCTGGTATAGGAGTAAGAGCACTAGGGGCCCAGGGGCGAGAATCAAGGTCTCTCTGTCTTCCATGCCCTGCGCGGAGCTTCCCTGAGTTTGTGGCTTATTCAACATTGGGCAACTCTCCTTCCTGCTTCTGAGCAGACACTGCAAGCTCAGTGCACAGCCTCAGGAGGCATCAGCTCCATAGGAGGCTTCTCCCAGCCAGGACTTCTCCTCATTTTCTCCTCCCGTCTTTATCTCTGTACCTTCAGGTCTCCCACAGGAAGACAGGTCACCCCCTAATACACCTGCTTCCGGGGGAAGTAGGAATATGCCCTTCTTGCCATGATTCTGGGTTTTCCATGGCTTACGCAGGAGGGTCCATGAGGGGCAGGGACAGAGGGAGGGCAAGCAGCAGCTTCTCTTCCTCAGTGGTGAGGCAGCCTGGCTAGGCTTGTCTTCCGTCCCTACTGTAAACAGAAAGTCCCTGCTATAGCAATGCTTTCTAAAGTGGGGTGTGGGTAACCCCTCGTATATGAGACAATCTACTGAGGTGTGGGAGAATACAGCCTAACTTCCAGTTGTATTTATTCTTAATGCAAAAGATTAACAAATGGACATTCATTACTATTTTGTATGATGATTGGCACTGTCTCCACTGGTCTGTAGGCCAGACAGACACAGGTCTTGTAGAACCTCTGAAGTGTCCTGAGGCAAGATGAGGAACACCTCAAAAGGGCAGGGGTGAGAAAGAGGGTGCTGGATGGTTGTGACTCTCTGAACTGTCCTTTGCTTTTGGCTTTTGTGGTTCCCTATTTTGTGGTGTTTGTGTGCCCAGGAAATTGGATGTACAGGTGATATGATGTGGTTTAACTCACCAAACCTCATAAAATGCACAAGTGCCTTAAAAATATTTCTGCAAAGAAACTAGAATTAGAAGATGATTCTGATAACACAAACACAAGTGAACAAAAATAAAATGATGATACAGACATCTTCTAGGCCTGGTATAGATTAATTAGTGTAGCTAGAGCCCCAAACCACAATCAACCTGATCAGACTGGATAAGTAACTTTTCGAGAAACCTAAAATTATCTTGAGGACTTTCTGGAGTATTGACTTATATCTACTATCAGGACCCTTGCCCTTTCCCTAAGTGTATTATTTTGCCTTGAGATATTATTCAATGTATACATGGCAGAATAAACAAAGGAACATTTAAAAAAGAATGTTTTATCTTTGTTTTATTGTTTCATAAATTTATATTCCTCATATGGTTGAAATGTACACAATATATTAGTTTAAAAAATACACACACAGAATGTACAAGCTCACTATGTTTCCTGATAAGGATGGGCAATCAAAGTCAATTGGAAACCACTTAGCTGGAGGGAGCCAGGGATGACCCAGGCATTGAGACCAGGCTACATCCTCCTCTGGGCCCCTTGCTTTGGGCTGGTGTGTCGTTTTGTTCTGAGTCTCTAGACTTTGTCACGTTCCTGGGTAGCTTCTTGTGGGAGACAGTTTGTCTCCCCTGTGACTCTGTCGCTAGGCCGAGGTGTCTGTCAGGCTGCGTGGAAGGAAGGAAGGTGTTCAGTCCAGGAGTTTTAGATCAGTGGGGCATATAAGGGGAGAACAATGCCTCAGTTAGGAGGGCCTTTGAGAGTCCAGGAGCAGTGTTTCTGGGCACACCTGGGAAGAAGTGAAGGGTTGAGGCTAGCTTTATCTTCTCTGACATCCTCTCTAAGGAAGGTCTTTGCTTGTTATTCTGCGTCTCTAGTCTGGATCTAGGGTAGTTCCTTCCCTCTTTTATCCGTGGAATGAATGTGTAAGACTGGTGCAGGACCAGCTCTAGTAGCATCCTGAGATTTGGGAGCAGAACCACCCTCCCCAACACGCCCCCCGCCCCCCAAGCCCCGCTGTGGCCCTGCTCCTGGCACAGAGAGAGCGCACATTAACAAAGGGTTCATTTTTCCTTAATTCCCTTACAATCAGCATTTTTGTGCTGGATTCCATCCGTGGGTCTCTCCGGAGCTCAGGAAATGAGGTGATCAGCCTGGGGAAGGAATGAAGGGGGAGGGATGAGGGGTGATTGGGCAAGCGGGCTGCGCAAACACAGGAGGTCAAAGATTCTGCTTGGCCAGCTGGGCCGCACATAAAGGGGCACTGGACACAGGGAGGCGGCGCAGAAGCCCACAGGTCTGTGCTCCCGGCTCCTAGCCACAGACCAGGAAGATGAGGTTTGCTGTCCGCACCCTGCTGGCCTGCGCGGTCCTGGGTGAGTGCCGGCTCGGGGAAGGCTCCCAGAGTCGCCAGCTCCATAGCTTTTTGCACCCTCCACTGGGCCACACAGGCTCCTGGATTCCATCCACTCTTGGGCTGGAAGCCTAGAGAACTTCCTTCGCTCTTCCCCGCCGCATCCCTGCACCTGGTTGAGAACTGCCTTAGGTTCAGTTCTGTGCCTGCGCACAGCTGCTTGTCCTGCTAGTGCTTTTGCCCCTTTTCGTGCCCTCCATGCTTCCTTGCTTCCTCTCCATGCTCTCCTTCTTGTTGTCCAGTAAATCCCGTAGTATTAGAATGCAATAAGAGCACTTCCATCATGGTTTATCAGATCCCTTCTATGAGGTCTCCTGAATCGTGTCTGAACTGCTAAGAATGGCACTCAAGGCCTCCTAAATTTGACTGCGCCCCCACCCTTGGCGGTCTGATGGCCCATGGGTGCCCTTGGCACTGAAGATGTCCTGCTAAGAAGCAGGGCCATTGAGGGATTCAAAGCATATTTGAATCCAGGCTTCTTGTGTCCTCACCAGTGAGACGGCTGGGCCGGGGAGGGTCGGGTGAGGGTAAATGAGGCCGTGGGTCCAGGCACCAGGGGAGTGGAGTCTGCTGCACACATCCGTGCTGTGGGGTCTGTAACTGGAAGCCCTCCGCTACACGCATCACCTCCTGAGATTGTTTGGCGTCCTCTGTTCTTTAACTTCTGCCTCTCCTGGTGCATTATACCTTTGGAGCTTTGTGTTTTGTTATTTGTCTCTCCTGGAAAAGTTTACCCTTGGGAGTTGGCCCTGCATTACTTGCCTTTGGCCCTGGTCCCCTCCCACCCTCAAAGCACCTCACAGGGCTGTGCAAGGTAAATGCAAGACTCAGGACAACTTCTGCCCATGAGACCTCAGGAAGGGCAGTTTGGGGAGTGGGGGTGGGAGTGGGGGTGTCTGCCACTGAATCCTGATGCCTCCCATGACTTCTCATGGGCAGAGGTGGGATAAAGGGTGGCTGGGGCAGTAATTTCCCAGTGGCTCCTCCTTATGCAACCTGGAGAAGTGTTGCCCTCTCCGCTTCCTGCTTTGCGCTTTGTGGATATTCGTCAGCTTCCCTGAGTCAGCCCTGTGCTCTTCTCCACAGAACGTGGAGATGACATAGGTCTTTGGGAGCAGTGCAACCACATGATTTTAATAGCTGCAGACATGGCTGGCTTTAGTTCCTCCTAATGGCAGCCCAAAAGACTGATGAAAATTGAGGGAGGGGTCACTGGAAACAGAAAGAGCCACTGAATATGTGGAGTTCTACTTATTCCTGGAACTGAGGATGATAGACGAGATTCAAAGGCAAATTCATTATTTCATCAGTCATTTACCCCTACCTACTGGCCAAGCAGATAGAAAATAACTCAGAATGTCATCTTCTTTTCTTCCCTGGGCAGAGACCAAAGGCTGGAGACCTGGTTTCTAGGCCAGTCTTGGCCACTAACAGGCTGGATGACCTTAGGTAAAGCATCACTCTCTAAGGCCAGTTCCATCATCTTTAAAAGATGGTAATTCCTACCTTGCTAGCTTCTCCAAGTCGTCATATCGAACCAATGCCTTCAAGTGGCTGAAAATTCTCTGTCACACTGATGAGGCTTATGTCCCAGGGCAGTCTCATGATGGTGAGATAAGGAGGCAGGGAAAACAGAGAAAAGCAGATTACTGTGGTCTCCAGTTAAGAGCTGATGGTCAAGCCAGCATCCCTCTGGCTAGCATAGGGTGGTAAGCAGGTGACTAGGGGGCCATTAGGGTTCCATTCTCTTGTCCCCAGCCTTAGAAGGCAATGGAATCTGTGCTCTGTGGTGTTAATAGGAGGAATGGGAAGAGGACAGGTTGGGAGAGATGGAGACTTCAAGAGCCTTCAGGAGCTGCTCTGTCTTTCCCACTAACACAACCTCTGACCTCTTTCTCCTAGGGCTGTGTCTGGCTGTCTCCCCTGAGAGAACTGTGAGATGGTGCACGGTCTCAAATCATGAGGCCAGTAAGTGTTCCAGTTTCATGGAAAATATGAAAACTGTCCTTGAAAATGGTCCTTTTGTCAGCTGTGTGAAGAAAACCTCCTACCTTGAGTGCATCAAGGCCATTTGGGTAAGCCACTGTTGCCTAAAAGAGAGTGGAATAAAATCCAAACCTTCTCTTCTGACATTTTGAAACAACTCTACTCAGGTGGGAGGCTGGTGTGTGGGACAGTCAACCCCCAGTGCTAATAAAGGCACTTCAGAAAGGGAAATTGGAGTAGATATCTTTAAAGAAAAACAAAATCCAACACACTCTGAAAAGGGGACTATTTTGAGACACCAAGTTCTCTGAATTCAGGGAAAAAAACAAGAATGTTTACTATCAAAATTACCATATGACATTGTTTTGGAAGTTCGTGGTACATCACGGGAACTAGATGAATGATGCTCATGGAGAAGAGGAGCACAGTGCCAACGGCAGATGGTTGCCGATCTCTTTGTTTTTCAGATTTTCCAAAAACACTTCACTCCTTCATTGTTGTCCCTGCACATCTGAATGGGGGTCAGACCCTGTGCTGAGCAATGGGGCTGCAGTGGTGAATTTAAACACATCTGGCCCTTATTCTTGGCAAGATAACATTCTAGTGGGGAGAGAAGAAAAATATGCAAACAAATAAATTGTAAATTTCAAAGTGTGTGATGTACGATGAAGGGAAAGAGTACAATGCTCTGGAAGAGACTTTCAGAAGAAACTTACTTTGGCCTGCATGTCAGGCACAACCTCCTTGACAGGGAAGCAATGAAACTAGGACCCCAAGGATGAGCATGGGTAAGCCTGCTGGGTGCCACAGGTAGAACACGTCAGGCAGTGGAGAACCGTTTGTGCAAACGGCCCAAGATAGCAGAGCGGGAGTTTCTGAAGTTGCTGTAGGGAAATCAGGGAGAAGGAGTAGAGCAAGCAGGAGACTGGAAGGAGTAATGAGGGGGGAAAGGTAGACTCAGCCAGACAGAGCATGATCGACCGAAGGAATCAGTGATTTGGTCAAAACAACTAGCCTGTGTGTGTTTTTTAGTTGGATCTGTTATGATCATGCTTTAAATTATCACCCTTGAATTGTGACATTTGTTTAGCTCTAGTCCATGCATGCCCCTTTCCATTTTTAAATTGCTGATAATATAAAATGATACTATCCATGAACCTAACACAGGTTCTCAAAATTTCATCAGTACCAATCGCTTACTTCTAGGGCTGCAGTGTGGCAGCACTGGATTCTATGGGAATGACAACCACGTAGTGTGGTGTAACCCACTGGCCCTACTTACAGTTACCGATGTCTTTCTCCATCCATTCTCAATCTTACAACTTTCTTGCCTTGTATTTTAGTTTTAAGATGTATATGGGTATGTGTGAATGACTATATGGTTTTGATTCGTAAAAAGTTTCACAAACATGGCATTACTATATGTTGTCTTCTCCTTGTTTTTCCCTCCTCGATATTATGCTAAGATTCACCCACATTGTTGAATATAGCTATTGTTCATTCATTTTCAGAGCCCACAATAGTCCATTATGTTAGTATAACACAATGTATTTTTTCTTTTCTGGTCATTAGGCATTTGGGTTCTTTCCAGCCTTTTGTTATTCTAATCAGGGCTTGACAAAATTTTTTTTTTAAATTTTATTTATTTATTTATTTGACAGAGAAAGAGAGATCACTAGTAGGCAGAGAGGCAGGCAGGGAGAGAGGGGGAAGCAGGCTCCGCGCTGAGCAGAGAGCCTTACATGGGGCTTGATCCCGGGACCCTGAGATCATGACCTGAGCCGAAGGCAGAGACTTAATGCACTGAGCCACCCAGGCGCCCCGACGAATATTTTTAATACATATCCTAGGACAAAAGTATTAATAGTTTCTCTTGAATATATATATGTAGGACCAGACTTGCTGCGCCATGGGATATGTATTTGTCTTCTAAGATAATGCCAAATATGTTTGATTTTTAAAAAAATAATAATGAATTAACATATAGTGTATTATTAGTTTCAGAGGTAGAGTTCAGTGATTCATCACTTGCATATAACACCCAGTGCTCATTACATCACGTGCCCTCCTTAATACCCATCACCCAGTTACCCCATCTTCTACTGTCCTCCCCTCCAGCAGCCCTCAGTTTGTTTCCTATAGTTAGGAGTCTCTTATGGTTTGTCTTCCTCTCTGATTCCGTACGATTTTATTCTTCTTCCCCTTTCTTTACGATCCTGTATTGTTTCTTAACTTCCACATATGAGTGAAATCATGTGACAATGGTCTTTCTCTGATTGACTTATTTTGTTTAGCCAATACCCTCTAGTTCCATCCACGTCTTTGCAAATGGCAAGATTTCATTTTTATGCCTGGGTAATATTACATTTTATGTATACACACCACATCTTTATCTATTCATCTGTTGAAGAACATCTCGGCTCTTTCCATATTTTGGCTATTGTGGACATTTCTGCTATAAACATTGGGGTGCAGGTACCCCTTTGGATAACTATGTTTGTATCCTTTGGGTAAATAACATAGTTATTTAGTAGCACAATTAGTTAGTTACATAGTAGCACAATTGCTGGGTCGTAGGGTAGCCCTAGTTTTAGGTTTTTGAGGAAACTCCATACTATTTTCCAGAGTGGCTGTACAACTTGCATTCCCACCAGCAGTGTTTGACTTTTAAGCCAATTCAATGTGGTTCTTTTTATTTTTTTGTATTTACCTATGTAGTTGGTTACGTTCATTTATTTTAAAAAATTTTTAAATTTAAATTCAATCTAATTGACATACACTGGATTATTAGTTTCAGGGGTAGAATTTAGTGACTCTTCAGTTGCATGTAACACCCAGTCCTCATCACATCAAGTGTCCTCCTTAATGCCCATCACACAGTTACCCTATCCTCCACCTATCTCCCCTCCAGCAACACTTAGTTTGTTCCCTATAGTTAAAAGTCTCTTATGGTTTTCCTCCCTCTCTGTTTTCCTCTTATTTTTTCCTTCCCTTCCCCTATGTTCATCTGTTTTGTTTCTTAAATTCCACATATGAGTGGTGTAATATGGTATTTGTCTTTCTCTGATTGATCTATTATGCTTAGCATAATGCCCTCTAGTTCCAACTATGTCATGGCAAATGGCAAGATTTCATTCTTTCTGATGGCTGAGTATTATTCCATTGTGTGTGTGTGTGTGTGTGTGTGTGTGTGTGTGTGTGTGTGTATGGACATCCAGGCTCTTTCCTCCCTTTTTTTTGGAGTGTAGTTGACAGTTAATGTGATTATTTCAATTTCTACTCCTACCACCAGCATATGAGTGAAAAATCCATATCATTCTTGGTGAATTTGGTATTTTATCATTATGAAATTATCTGGCAGTGCTTTTTGACTGAACTCTATTTTTCTATTAACATACTACATCAACTTTCTTTGCTTAGTAGTCTTCTTCTGTGATTTCTTTCATTCCTTCATTTTCAGTTTTCTGTTGCTCCTGCTTCAGGTGCATCTTTTGAGAACTGTTTATTGCTGGATTTTATTAATACAATCTGACAATCAGATTTATTTACTTTATGTGAAAACTCATTTATTTTATTATTATTACTGGTAAATTTGGACATAATTCTGTCATATTACTTTTTTATTTTAGTCCAGTCTTCCCTTGTTTTCTGATTTTTCCTCTTCTGATTTTTAAAAACTGAGTTTGCACATGTGTGTGTTCATTTGCATTGTTTTCCCTTTATTCCACTTTCCCACCTACTGGTAATGAATTTAAACACTTTATTTATATTCCTTTTGAGTTCCTTAAATTTTTACTACATACTTTTAGCTTACCAATGTATTACAGTAAAATAATCCTGGCCCTCCTTCTCAAACAATAAAATGACCCTGGGAAACAGTCGCTCAGACTTCCCTCTTCCCTGTTTAAATATTACCATTTAATATTTTATGTCTATCTTTTTAAAACCCACAATGTAAATACTTCACGTATTTGTAGACACTATATAAAAATACATGTGGGGGGGCTTGTGGGTCTATGTCTATGTGTGTGTGTACACACACCCCAAAATTTAGAAAGAGTGACGGAATATTTAGATTTATCTGTATTTTTGCCATTTAGTCTGTTTCCCATCCCTTCTCGTTTTTCAGACCATCCTTCTGGGATATGTTTCCTTCTTGATATATAAATTTTGGGGGGATTCTTTAGAGCCAATATCTTGGTGTTAAACTCTTTCAGTAGTTTGCTTTCCTCTACAAATGCTTTAATCTCACGAATGGTAGTTTTGCTGAATGTATAATTCTAGCTTGACATTTTTACCCTGTTTTAAAATATTATTCCACTGTCTCCTGACTTCCATTGTAGTTGTGGAGAAGAGTGGTATTATCCTGTTATTGCTTCAGCCATCTCTGATTTTGAGGTTTCATTTTCTTGGTCTGTGATGCTCTATAGATTCACTATGATTAATTTGCAGTTGTGAAAATCTTGGTACCTCTCCTGCTTAGTGTATATTGGGTCTGTGGAATTATATTTTTCATCGATTCTGAAAAATTTACAGCCCTTATCTTTTTAAATATCTGTTTGTTTCAGTCTCTTTTTTAAAAAAATTCTAGGATTCCAAGATGACACATGTTGGGTCTTCTTTAATCTAACCTTTTAATTCTTCTTCCACAACTTCCATTATCTATACCTCTTTTTGGCAGGATCTAGAGTACATTTTTCAGATAGAGCTTCCACTTCACTAATTCTTAATTTTAACATGTCTAATCAACTTATTGCCCATTCATCACCTTTTTTTTTTTTTTTAGATTTTATTTATTTGACAGTGAGAGAGAGATCACAAGTAGGCAGAGAAGCAGGCAGAGAGAGAGGGGGAAGCAGGCTCCCCGCTGAGCAGAGAGCCAGATGTGGATCCCAGGACCCTGAGACCATGACCTGAGCTGTAGGCAGAGGCTTAACCCAATGAGCCACCCAGGTGCCCCTCCCTTCATCACTTTTTTATTTCAACAGTTATATTTTTTGTTTCTAGATGCACCAGTTCAAATAATTTTTCTTTTTATTTCTGATAATTTCCTTTTCTACGCTTTAACTCTGATTGCAGCCTTCAATTTGTATAGAAAAGTAAATCCCTCACAGGCAGCTCTTCTCAATGCATCAGACAGCTTCAACCTCCCTCGAGTTTTTTGTTCCTCTTGACACTCAGGCATTGTGGTTTATATTCTTCTGAGTGCAGTTATCTGCACCTGTGGGGGCTATACTTGATTTTAATCCTCCTCCTCCTTGCTGGTTCAGGTTCCCCCTTGGAATCCCTGCTGCTCTAGTGGAGCCCATGAGTTAGGCCTTGGCTCCTTGGTTCCTTTGCCCCTGAGGCCACAGTGATGCCTGATCAGCATCCTGGTGTCTTGGCCATAAAGCCCCAGTCTCACTGCTCCGGGAAAAGTTGTTTGTTTGCTTATTCGTTTTTACTCTGTGGTGTGTGGGGTGGGTAGGGGGAGGCTAGAGGTTGTACTTAACTTTTCTGATACCAAGGAGGACACAAAGATTGCTTCATATTTGGTGTTTAGTTGTGGAATACAGCTGTCTTTCACCAATGTGAATGCAACTAATGGAACTGAAATGTATACTTACAAAAGGTTAAACAGTAAATTTTATCTGATGTATATTATAATAAAAACAATACCAACCCTTACAAGTTGCCCCAAGATTAACTAACTAACTAAATATCCAGCAAGTAACTGTAATGGAAGAAATAAATCCAGACAACCTGAATTTAAATCCCAGCTCCATGACTTACTAGCTATGTAGCCTGGGGAAGTAACAAACTTCCCGTGCCTTTGTTTTTCAACGTAAAATGGAGCTGAGTTGAACAGTGGTGACCTCGACATATCTGAATAGTTCATTGAAAAAACAATGAGCCATAACAGAAATAATAATCAGCATTTTACCCTTAGTTCATAGTATAAGTGAGAGGTAAAGCCCAAAGAAAGTATCAAATCCTTGAACAAGACTGTTGTAGTTATGGGGTCCCAGAACAGGAAGAAAAAGTACCGAGTACTGAATCAGTGTGGACACAGTGTCTTCAAGGCTCCCCTCCCCCATAAGAAGGGCTTAAGAAGTGCCTGAGGAAGACCTCAGCAGAAGGCTCAAGATAAAGAGGTTACCAAAGAAAGCAATGTAGTATGAATATGTAGTATAAATACCGCTCGCAGTATAAATATGTGTAAGAGAATGGTTGCAACTTCCTTCAATGTCTGTTGTGTTTGTGCATTGTACCCAGTCTAGGGTTGGGAGGGCAGCTTTCCCCCATGAGGTCTGCCAGGAAAAGCTCCTCTAATGTGATCTTGAAAGACCACACATAGGTTTCTGGGCCAAGAACCAGACTCCTTACCAGGGGAAAGAAAAACATAATCCATTCCTTACTCTATGTGGGAGGAATAGGAAAATGGTGGCCAAATCCCCTTACCAGGGAGGTGAAATCAACCGAAACCCTTGGTGTGATGTGTAGTTGCGCCAAGGTGAGGGTTCTTCTGGCCCCAGATCCAAGAAGCCCTGCCAGTCACCCTCACTTGCCCGGCTATAGGTAGCCCTTCCTCAGAAGTAAGGACTTCATCAGGGTCTGGTCTGTTATCTTACAGGCAAATGAAGCAGATGCTGTGACACTGGATGCAGGCTTGGTGTTTGAGGCGGGCCTGAATCCCTACAACCTAAAGCCTGTAGTGGCAGAGTTCTATGAGTCAGAAGGGGGTAAGTTCTTCCTGGGGACCCAGGAGAGAGTGTGTGGCTCTTGTTCTCTCCTGGTAGATGCTGAGTGTGTCTTGCTCAGGGAGCTAATGTAGACTAAATACTGATGAGCATTTCCCATTGGGTGTCAGTGGGGAATGAGAGGCCCTATCAGCTGCCAGAGGCACAACTCAAGGCCTCTGGGGCTTTGGGATGGTTGAGGACTGGTGCTCCTGACACTCACCTTCTGGGCTATGAAATATGATCGCTGGAGAAACAGAGCAGACCGTGCACAACCTGACCTGAACCACTAGAGTTTAGAGCTACACAGTACATACTTGGAGCCCCAACAGCCTTGCATCTCCTCTGAGAGCAACCAGCTGTCCCTGGGCCTGTGTCAGGGAACAGGAAGTACTTAGAATAAATGTTGTCTCTGCGCTACAACTTCAATTTCCTTGTGGGCGTGGTTGGTATGTGTAGGCAGACAAACTGCAGGGCCATGGTAGGCAAAAAGCATTTGGGCCACATGTTTATGTGGCCTTCTTGCCCCTGTGTTTGCTTGGACTATTACTGCAAATGTTCTCCCTGTGGTCCTTTCTCCCCCCTGCAAGTCTAGGCAGGTTTTCCTGATCTCTCTCCCTCTGTGAGCCAACCCAACATAAATGTGCCCTGTGGATTCCCTTTCTTTACTCAGGAACCCAGTAGGGATGAGCAATGTTTCCCTGTGGCCCAGGTTAAGGGTCTTTCATTCACATTGTCTCTTTGCAGATCAAAAAACCCAGTATTATGCTGTGGCTTTGGTGAAGAAGAGCAGTAACTTCAACCTGAATGAGCTCGAAGGCAAGAAGTCCTGCCATACAGGCCTTGGCAGGTCTGCTGGATGGAACATCCCTATGGGCTTACTTTATTGGAAGCTGCCTGAGCCACGTGACTCTCTTCAGAAGGGTAAGTAGGCAAGAGGGTGACTGCTATCAGGCAGGCCTACACAGGCCACACTGGGATCACTCAGACATGATCAGGTGATCGTGTATGAAGAGTCTGGGGGCTGGAGGGAGGAGTTTCACCAGTTTTAAACTGGTCAGTTCTGCCACACCTGCAGCCCTTGGCACGTGTCAGCTGAGTTTTTTCTCTGAGCTCTTAACACCAAACCAAAGGCTATCCTGAGAAGTGGGGGGAAGGCCATCAAGCCCAACAGAGGGCTTCAGTCAGGGCCAAGTTTGCTGGGCCCTACTGATCACTTTCCTGGGGTTCATTCCTACCTGTGGCTGATCTGCTGGAGCTTTTCTGGTAGCCATCTGCTGGCCATGAACTTGGCTTGCACCTACCTGGGTTTCCCATCTCTCAGATAGGACTGCCAGAGGAGACCTCTCTCTGAGCTGTTCCAGTCTGACAAGTGACCTGAGACAGGCCTGGGTCAGTGGCAGGCACAGGTCTGGTTCTTGGGGAGGGCGGTGGGAGGACAAATGTTAATTCGTCCCTTTTGGAAAATCTTGATCTTGATCAGTGAACATATGCAAGGGTGTGCTGAGACTGGGTGTATTCATTTTCCTTTAGTCACTCTCTGTTCCCTAAAAACCCTAGACTGGGAGCTATAATTGCTTGTGCCCAGGGTGGCTCATGACCTGTGTTACATGTCTTATGTTGAACAGCGGTGTCCAGTTTCTTCGCGGGCAGCTGTGTTCCCTGTGCAGATCGGACAGCCTTTCCCAAACTATGTCAACTGTGTGCGGGGAAAGGGACAGACAAGTGTGCCTGCTCTAACCATGAACCATACTTCGGATACTCAGGTGCCTTCAAGTGAGTGAAACCAGCTGCTGCTCCATGATGGCCATACTGTCCAATGTCCTCAGGCTGGGAGACCCTACCTGGCCCGTAGCAGAGCCCAGCCTACAAAGAGGCATCCAGAGGCCTAATGCCCTTGCAGTGACTCAGTGATCCAGCTGAGACTCTCCAGGCCAAGCCAGTGCATATACTTTTTATGTGACATTTGACAAGGGAGCCCCTCTCCTGGAGATCTCTTCTACCTCTCCAGAGCCCTGGAACCTGCCCAGTGTGTTCTTTCGCTGGACTGGGCAGAGCCTAAGGACATCCTAGTGTTTGAACCATTCTTCAGTGACTGACCCTCTGCTTTCTATTGGAGCAGGGTCTCCTGTTCAATGTACTCTCTCTGGCCTTCCCTCATTGCCCCTGTGCAGACAGCTCATGTGGCTGATTTTTCTCTCCCTCTTTCACCTTGGTTATATACTAAAGTTTGATGCCAGCCGAGGGACATTTCCTCTCTCAGGAGACTCTATGTCTTTATTTTCCATTTCAGAAATTTAAAAACTCTTTTCTCTATTAAAATATCTTCATTGACTTTTTTTGCTACTGTGGGGCATGTGATAAGGGATTTCTAGTTCCCATGAGCTCATCCCCTCCTCATCTTCGTGGTATATAAGTGCCCCGTAGTGCTTCCTCAGCTATGGGTCGGCATAGAGGCCTCCATCGATCTCTGCCCTTGTTCCAGGCTGGATGGTGTGACCAGACAGACCCTCAAGCCTGAGGTGAAGGGCCTGCCATGCAGGAATCCTCTTAACGTATTTTTTTCCCACAGGTGTCTGATGGATGACGCTGGCGATGTGGCCTTTGTCAAGCATTCAACAGTGTTCGGTAAGTAACAGGAGAATCTACAAATTCCCTCCAGGCAGTGGACCCCCCCGCCCTGTACCCCTTCTCATGGTCAGTGGTCACATATAAGCATACTGTATTCCTCCTTTATCATTGCTTGGATTTCTACTTGTGCAGAGTTGTGTACCTACGGGGTCTACAACTGGACGCCTGGGGCTCTGTCCATCCTTCGAACTCCTAGACATGGGGACCCTTCTTCCTGGTCAATGTTGCCACAGCAAGGGATTGGGGGCACATCTGGCTGAACTTGGCCTGAAGTTGATCGGCTGAGATGAGACATGTTGTGGGGTATGGGGCAGTTACCCCTGTACTAGGCATTAGATGCTTTCTTGCCTGTAACTGGCTGTGGGATCTCAAGCAAGTCAGTTCCCTAATGTACTCTGGCCCTCAGTGTTTGCTCTAGGCTCTAGGTATCTCAGCTTGCACATGCTATAATTCATTGGGATTGCAAGGGATGAGGAGAAAGACTTACACAGCTCATGACTCTGTCCTATCTGCAGTTGGCTCATCCAGGCTTTCTTCCCCCAGAAAACCTGCCAAACGAAGCTGATCGGGATGAGTATAGGCTGCTCTGCCCAGACACCTTGCAGAGGATGACAGTAGATAAATATAAGGACTGCCACCTGGCCCGTGTCCCTTCCCATGCTGTTGTGGCCCGAAGTGTGGGGGGCAAGGAAGACTTGATCTGGGAGCTTCTCAACCAGGCCCAGGTACTGAATTCACTGTCCTCCCTCCTGCTTAGTAGTCCCTGCTTGGATTTGGGGCATTTTCCTACATCCCCTTTTGTCACTATGGAATAACTTTTTTTTTTTTTTAGGACATAGTGGGAACTGTGCCACATTCATCTATTTGTTTAAAAGTGCCCAGTGGGGACTCAGAGTCGTACAGAACCTAGTCCTGCATGATTGCCTGTCAGACCCTTGCATTTTGGCCTAGTGACATAAAGATGCTCCTTATTGTTTAGTTCTGTTTCCTTCCATCTAAACCAGGACTTCTAGGCCAAGGGCAAATACTCCCTCCCCCATAAGGCCTTCCATGACCTCTGCAGAAGGAAATGATCTCTTTCCTAATGTCCTCTCAGCCTGACTGAAAGAAAGCCACACACATAGTCAGGTTTATTTCCCTAGAGCAGCAGAATGCCAGCCCTGAGCCAACCTCCTCTCGTCCAGCCCTCCCATCCGTCTATCAAGGGCTGAAGTGGTAACCACACAGTGTCAGCTTCTGAAGGAGACTGCATTTCTTAGACTCAGTGAGCTGTCAGCCCAACCAAGGAGACAGGCACAGAAACATATTCTGTGAAATAGGTTGTTGCATGACTGCAAGAAGACTGGGAATGGGGATGGTGCTGGGTGGAAAAAGGAGGTCTGACTGCCCTTTCTCCTGGAATCTTGACAATTTAATGGTTTTAATTTCATTTTCTGGGGTTTTTGTTCCCTCGGTCCCCTTTCACAGCCTTTCTTGCTGCTGTAGCCAATCACTATTGTGTTTTACTATATACAGGAACATTATGGCAAAGACAAATCTAAAGCCTTCCAGCTCTTCGGCTCACCTTTGGGGAAGGACCTGCTGTTTAAGGATTCTGCCCAAGGGCTTTTAAGGATTCCCTCTAAGATGGACACCTGGCTGTACCTGGGTTATGACTATGTCACTGCTCTTCGGAATCTAAGGGAAGATGTGCGTAAGTACTGGGAAAGGATCATGTGACATTTTGGAGCCTGGAAACCTGGTGGGGGCAAGGACCAGCAATAGACGCTTTCCAGGTACTGAAAATGCACCCTGACATTTATCTGCCCTGCCTTGCTGCCTAGTGTCAGACTGATGCTAAATGGTGTCAGTCATCATGAGATGGGCCTGGACATCACCAGAAGGCATTGAAGGAAATTCATACTTAAAATGACTTGGATTGATACTAGCGTTATTTTCCTTGTGTAAATCAGGGCCACCCTACCCTCTGTGGAGCCAAGTAGGCTGTCACAAAGTAAGTGAAATAGGATACAATTGCTACGGACTTGCACACCTGCTGCCAGTATGATGACCAATGTGTGCAAAGCTGGCACTCTAGACAGATTGATCCTGCTCCCGAATTTCCTTGGGTCATTGGATGTTTGCTTGATTATATTCATTCATTCAACAGACACTTATTGATCATGTAGCCATAGACTGTGTGAGGTGCTGGGCATGCAATGGTGAGACAAACATATATTAGATTCTGCTCTCATGGAACTTTCTCACCAGCAGAGAAGACAAACATTCTATGAAGAGTCACTCTATTGAATGACTGATTAAAAATGAGAGATTTGCTCAGAACAAGGGAAAGCAAACACAATAAAACAAAATATCATGGTCTGATGAGACCATGAAAACAAAGAAAAATAGCTCCTAGAGCTGCAGTAAGGCTTCCTTAAGGCAGTGACTTGAACTGAGCCTGTCAGTCAAATAGATGGCCATTTACTCAGCAGACATTAATTGCAATGACCATAAGCCAGGCATTGCCTTTGAACAATGAGTGTGCCTTAAGCCCTTGCCCTGGCTGAGTTTATGTTCTCCACAGGGAGAAGACAAAAAACAATGAACACATAAGTAAGAACAACCCAGGTGGTTAAGTGCTATTTCAAAAAGAAGAAGAAGAAAACCCAAAACAGCCTGAAGGGATAGAGGGGTTGGGAAGAAAGTTGGCATCTAGGAAGAGATTATTGTAAGCCATATCTAAATGATAAGAAGCCAAGAAAGAGATTGTTACTGCCTTTGTTTTCTAAGATGATGAATTCCTGGAATGGGACCTGTTTGTATATTGCTGGCAAATCCCAGCATTTTCATAAAGACAGTTAGCAGCATTCATAACCAGCAGGAACTTCTGGGGCTTCATCTGAAATCTGGCTCTTTTTCTTATGTCCTAGGCCCGGATACCCCAAGGGATGAATGCAAGAAGGTGAAATGGTGTGCCATAGGTCACCATGAGAGGGTCAAGTGTGATGAGTGGAGCGTAAACAGTGAAGGGAAAATAGAGTGTGAAACAGCAGAGTCCACTGAAGACTGTATTGCCAAGATCGCGGTATGTCACTCCTGCCTCCTTAGGGCAGTATTTCTGCCCCTGCTACCTGCCTGTCCCTAAGGCTGAGGAAGTGTTCTTGGGAAAGATATTAAAAACCTGGGTTCCCAAGGAACCCTGCCCTCATGTGGGAGCCCAGCCCCATGGAAGCTTCAGTACTTTTGAACTTATGGATCTGAAGGGCTCCTTAGGGCTCTGTTTCCTCCCGGTGTCAGCACACTGTGGAGGGCACTCTGAGTTTTGTCCACTTACGGGAGATTGGACCATGGTGTGAGTGTGCCTGAGACCCACGGTGTGCCATGACAGGTTTGACAGGGCCGCTGATTGTACAAGCAGGTAGAAGTTAAACTTTGCATTCATAAGATGCTAGGTGATCACAAGAACATTCCATGATCTTGAGCATTCCATGTTTGCTTTTAGAGTTTTGAAAATCCTGAATGATACAAAAAGAAAATGAGAAGTACTTATAATCTTCTAACTCCAAGAAAACCCTGTAAAATGGGATCATATCAGATGCACAATTTACTATATTTTTGCACCTGATACCTAGTTAGCTTTTATGTCACAAATCATTTTTCTAAAATAGGATCTTTTATTTATTTATTTTTTAATTTATTTGGGAGAGAGCAAGTGAGAGAGCAAGTATGAGTGGGGGGAGGGGCAGAGGGAAACGGAGAGGGAGAAGCAGACTCCCCACTGCGCAGGGAGCCTGATGCGGGACTTGATCCCAGAGTCTGAGCAGAAGGCAGACACTGAACCAACTGAGCCAGCCAGGCACCCCCAAAACATGATCTTTTAATGTAATCTCTTTCAGAGCGTGGATGTGATGCAATTCATTTAGCCATTTATCCGCATTATCTATATTTAGTCTGTTTCTGGTTATCAATTATACATGCATGTTTTACATTGTATGAATCACACTTGCACTTGTACTTTTAATCCAAATAGTTTCCCACATATTTGATTACTCCTTTATGGTGTATTCCTAGAAAGTAGATTTCTAGGCCCAATGGAAAGCTTGATAATCTTGTGGAATTTAAGCATCTCTATAAAACAGGGCTTATAAACCTGAAAAATAGATCATTTGAGAGTATTTTACTCATTAACACTTTGTCTACACCAAGCACTGAAAGAGCACTCATCCACATGGCCTGATTCAGGACTCGAGCCCCCATCAGAAGGTGCTCTATGCCACAGACGTAGCCTCCTGTCCCTGCCTCCACTCATCTGTCTTACAAATAAGAACTCTTGGTGTCAGAAAGTTGTTGTGGAAATATCTCTGGGACAATGCATCTTATGAGAGAACAGGAGGACTAACTGTGGGTCTTTGCTCCTGAAGAAACTAAGCAAGGTACTCCAAAATAATTCTTAGTTCATCATGGTTTGGGTGAAAATGAGAGTACATTTTATTTTCTTTGCTGGGTATTCCTGGTGATAGACCCTTGGGGGTCTGGCACAGCACCTGCTCTCTCCTGGGGCCTTCATGGCCTATGCTGGGAAGGCTGCCTTAAGGAAACGGTTGGAAGAGTGGGTAGGACAGGAGAGGGCCTCTTTTCACCTGCTGTAATGTGCTGTGTTTTTGCAGAAAGGAGAGGCTGATGCCATGAGCTTGGATGGAGGCTTCATCTACATAGCGGGCCAGTGTGGTCTGGTGCCTGTCCTGGCAGAGAACTACAGTAAGTGGAGGGGGTGCCTCTCTGTGTTTTATTTCCTCCACACCAGGGAGAGAGGAAATGGGAAAATCATAGCCTGATTTATACCACATTGGCCAGAAAGCTTTTGCTTACTGAGCACCTCCTACTTCCTAGACTCTGGGCTCTCTCATCTCTAATCCCCCCACTCATCTTGAAGGATAGAGTCTTCCATCACACCTTTCACCGGGGGGACTGGAATCTTTGCACTGGGAAGTTCCAGCTAAAGGGGACCTCTGCAGAGGACAGCTGGGATTCTCAGCTGGGATTCCTAGCTGGGATTCCTGGCAGGTCTTCTTGCTTCCCAAATTCACACTTCTGTTGCCATGGTACAGGGATTCAAGTATAGTTGGCAGGCACCACTGTGGCCACAGGTCAAACAGAGCAAGAAACTTGAAATTTACAATTTTGGGCCAAATTCCAGAGGCCAATGAGCAGAAGTGAATTTGCATAATCCAGACAGCCTGGACTGTTTGGGAATTGGTGAAATGTAGATTGTCTTCCTGGTTCTTTTTATTCTGAGCTGCACATGGGAATGGCATGACTTCGGAAGAATATATGCTTAATGACTTCTTCATTTTCTCCTCCAGAAACTCAAGGCCCTCAATGTAGGAGCACAGTAGAGGAAGGTGAGTTGGGGCTGGTAACCTCATGAGTTTAATTTGTATTGCTTTTGGGAAAGGGGAAGGTATGTTTAAATTCAAATCAAAACTAGGTAAGGTAATGGAAGAGACTAATTTTTAGAATGCAAAAGAACCACAGAAAGATGGTAACTAATAATGTTGGTTACTCTTTTACACTTGCCATGCCTTACACACAGGATTTCTCATTTAATTCTGTAAGTGGGTACCGTCATCCTTTAAGGATGTCTAAGAGGACCAACAGCTCACAGAGGTTACAAGTTGTCAGGGTTCCTACATCCTGCAAGCAAGTTCACAACCTCCCCAGGACTCCCAACTCCTTCACATTACGTAAGGCCTGCACAGTTTTAGACGAGAGTTACACCAGCCAGGGAGTCTTGTTTATATGTGCCTGGCAGGGCTGAGCAGAGAGGCTCACACAGGCAGATGTCTAGGAGCATGAAATTACTGAGCCTCCCAGCCAGGGCTGGGCCCAGGAACCCAGGCCAATCTGGCTCTCAGCTGGTGCTCTGGTGGGGTGGGGGGTGGGGTTGGGGGGGTGGATCTGGAAAGATGGGGCAGGAGCAAGACAGGAAATCTTGCCCAGGTGATCACTATGTCCCAGTGCTCAGACCTCTCTGGTCATTTCCCAGCCATTAGTGTGCAAGTCTGTCTTTGTGACTTCCCCTAGTACAACCTCTTAGCCTTTCCCCATCATTCTAGGACCCAGGCTCTTTGGCCAAAAATAGGAAGACTTGTTCTTCCTCCATGGATGATAAGGCTTCTCTTGTTTTCTGCTGTAAATAGTTGACTGAATTAACTCATTTAAAAAGTTGAAATCATGGGTTGATCTTCTATTTGCAGTTAAGGAGCAACAAGTATTTTCTGCTAAAGATGGCAGCTGTCATGATTTTGAATTTCTACTTCATATATTTATTTTGGTGCAAACCTGTGTTCTCCATATCCCAAAATACCTGGCCAGAATATTCCCTGTAGTTTATTGGTCACTTACTACTCTTCCCTAATTGTTACTGTATAAAATGTTGGGAGTCACGTGCTCCTCGGGATCCACTCCTCTGATATTCCACAGTGAAGGGTGAGTTGCTAGTTTATAACTTTCATAGTTTTATGCATTTAGGGAAGTGTTATATACCAGCCATTCCTTTGATGATGATGTTTTCTTACTATTTTGTTTTTAATGTTCAGAATAATCTCCATCTGACAGAGTGACTGGTACTTCAGTCTTTTGGGGAAGACCCTTTCAAAAACAGAAGGAATGACTTAGGATAATTTTGCTTTCACAGGCAGATGGCAGGCTTTGATTGCAGACATACTCTGGAGGGCCCAGGGGTGTTAATACTTTCTTTTTTGGTGTCTTTCTTGTAGGGTATAAGGCTGTGGCTGTAGTTAAGGCATCAGCAGATGAGAGCCTCACCTGGAACAATCTGCAAGGCAAGAAGTCCTGCCATACTGGAGTAGAAAGAACCGCGGGCTGGAACATCCCCATGGGCCTGCTCTACAGCAGGATCAACCACTGTGAATTTGGTAAGTGAATCCTGGGAGGATGCTGTGATCAGGGCCAGGCTGGAAAGAGGTGTTCTGGGAAAAGAGTGGTATGGAATAAAATGCCATGTCCCTGGTTCTTTAGTAGTAAATTTTGGTTAAAGTGAACCTCAAGGAAATATCTAAAACAGATGGTAGGGTTGGGAAGGTGAATCAGAATGGTTCTTTTTGACTGCATATATGGCTTCAGTAAATATATGTTTACTTTCATCTCTCATGAAAAGGACCAGGTGAGCAGTCCATGGCTGATATGGTCATTAGAAGCCTAGGCTCCTTATCTCTCACAATTCTGAGCCTGCGGCTTCTGTTTTCAAGGTCAACCATGGTTGACATTCACGTCTGTGATTCAAGCAGCCTCCAGGAGCAAGGAATAAGGACAACTTGAAATATAAATCATCTGTGGTTATTGTAGTAAAGAAGACATCCAGGAAATAAAAATCAGTTACTTCAAGGAAATTTTCATTGCTCAGAACTTCGACTCATAGTCACACCTGGTTGTCAAAGAGGTTCGGGAATGTCATCTTTTATTGGGCATGTCTCTGCCACACCTATTTTGACCTTTGTTCAAAAATTAAAAATAGAATGGCCATATGATTTAGCAATTTCACTTCTGGGTATTCATCCAAAGGAAATGGAAGCATTAATTGAAAAAGACATATGCATCCCTGTGTTCATTGCAGCAGTATTTACTAGAGCCAAGATATGGAAATAGCTTAAGTGTGTACCCATTGATGAATGAATGCATAAAGAAAATGTCATATACATATACATATATATATTATATTATATACATTATATACATATAAAACAAAATAAACTTTTATTCAGCCATAAAAAGGGAAGAAATCTTGCCATTTGTGATAACATGGATGGACCTTGAGGTTATTATGCTAAGTGAAATATATCAGGCAGAGAAAGACAAATATTGTATAATCTTACTTACATGTGGAATCTAAAAAAATTCCAAGCTCAAAGATACAGAGAACAGACTGACACTTGCCAAAGGTGGGGGATGGTGGAGTAGGCAAAATAGGTGAAGGGGCAAAAGTATGAACTTCCAGTTATAAACTAAATAAGTCCTGGGGATGTAATGTACAGCATGGAAATAATAGTTAATAATTGCATTGCATATTTCAAAGTTGCATATTTTTTTGTTGCGTATTGCATATTTCAAAGTTGCTAAGAAAGTAGACCTTAAAAGTTCTCATCACAAGAAAAAAAAATTTATAATGATGTATGGTGATGGATGTTAACTAGACCTATTGTGGGGACCATTTTGCAATATATTGCAACATCAAATCACGTTGAACACCTGAAACTAATGTAATGTTATATGTCAGTTACGTCTCAATAAAAAATAATGGAGAAAAAATTAAAAGAATAAAACAACTAAGTCTTTGTTACTAAGGAACAGGGGATCCAAATGGCTGTTGGGTGGAAAATCCCTCCCACAGGCTTTTAAGCCTATGAGCTAGAAATGTGAGTGTGTGGATCTCTTTAAGGTCTTGGCAGTCTCACTGAGGGAATGCCCAACATCTAGACCGCTTGAAAGGGATGAGAAATCAGTTAATTTTATGTCCTCTGAATATCCTCAGGTATGAAAAGTCTACATGTAAGTTAACCACAGACA